>NC_085039.1:12308987-12338277 GCF_963692335.1 Osmerus eperlanus
AACATTCGCTGGAATTAATGAATGACGATAGATACTCCTCAACCCCCCTCCCCCCCGTGTGATAGCATAGCATAGCATAGCAGAAACCAGTCAGTTTACATTCACTGTATACCAAGCACTGCTAGCATGTGATAGCATAGCATAGCAGGCACCAACTAACACTTTGTACAGCTAACTAAAACGCCAGAGCTGGCTTGTTTACAGTCTGTGCAGTGAGTGTCTGGGCCTCTGGGATAATGAAGGCCTTGTCAGAGACTGTGACAGCTTGCTCCGTGTTGTCATGGTTACTGCGAGGTGTGTTTCAGTCCCATCCCGTACGAGTGTCTGACTCCTCTCTGGCCATCTGTGTCACGGATGCAGAAGTCTAAAAAAGGTCAACTGTCACGTCCACCGGGGTCGGGTAGACCAATCAGAGGACAGACATTTCCAAGCTCCAGCGCCCTGTCCACTCAGAGACTTCTAAGGAGTTTGGTACAGGTCACTAGAATATATATAGAACTAAAACATAATACATCTTTATTCAATTTTTTTTCTGGTTAATCACTTTTTAATGAATGTGTAATGAAGGAGCACATTGTTTAAAAAGTTAATCTCTCTGCTGTCACTTGGTGGACAGACATGTTCACTGCAGCATCCTCCTCTTCTCCTCCTCCTCTGCTCTCCACCTCCTCTCCTCCTCCTCTCCTTTCTTCCTCCTCTCCTCCTCTCCTTTCTTCCTCCTCTCTTCCTCCTCTCTCCTCTCCATCTCCTCTCCTCCTCTCCTTTCTTCCTCCTCTCCTCTCCTCCTCTTCTCCTTTCTTCCTCGTCTCCTCCTCCTCTCCTCTCCTCTCCACCTCCTCTCCTCCTCTCCTTTCTTCCTGCTCTCCTCTCCTCCTCTTCTCCCTCCTCTTTCTCACCTGTTCATCACAACGTCATCATACCATCCCAATAGAACACATGGGGAAGTGCTTCACACATTGTGACGAGGAAGTACTCAGGTGTGGCGATGACTCACACGGGTGTGGTGATGTAGTACACGGGTGTGGTGATGTGATGTAGTACACGGGTGTGGAGTGTCGGCAGTTTCAGTGAGGACACAGGTAGACCTCCAGGAAGGTATCAGTTTAATCACAACAACAATGGACAGGATGTGTTGGCTCCGCAGGAACTCCAAATATAGACTCACTGGGAAACACACACCTGCCATTTACAGCTGTGTGTGTGTGTGTGGGGGGGGGGGGGGGAGATGCGTGTGTGTTTTGGGTGCGTGTGTGTGTGTGCACACGCATATCTGTGACCTGTGTGTGTGTGTCGCAGTCTTCCTCAGATTGTGTGTGTATGCGTGTAGGTGAGTGTGTGGGTGTGTGTGTGTGATTCAGCTTGTGTGACACTAATCCATGAAGTGTTACCTCACAGCAGAACTTTGAAGCCTGTCCTGTCAGTCACTAAGACTATGCTCCCTGGTTTCAGAGACTCTGACTTCCTGTTCCTGGTCCTGGTCCTGGTCCTGTACTGGTACTGGTGCTGGTCATATATTGATAGTTTGGAAAGTGTGGATACAAGAGCCAGAGGCAACATGGTCCCTTTCGCCTCGACACGAAGAGACATTCGATGCCTACACTGCCGTACACACACACAAACACACACACACACTTGGTGATTGCTGTGATAGATTTACAGGCTGCAAAGAGCTGTCACCATGTAGCCTGTAAGTTCTGCCAAGGATATCGCCGTCACAGTTTGGTTTAGTGTGTGCGTGTCGTGTTAATGGTGTTAGCTGTGCTCTCCTGACCTGTCACCCTTCTACTCATCCAGCTGTCATCGGCGATGCGCAATCTGGCTCTGCAAGTGTGTGTGTGTATTCATTGTAAGGAATGTTACAAGTGTGTCTTAAAGTCATGTACTGTGTGTCGCTTTAGATAAAAGCGTCTGCTAAATTAATACATTATATAACTTTATCATTATGTAGGCAACTTCTATTGCATATATATTCATTATTCTCTTCTTTTTCCACTCTTCTCTTCTCTTTCCTACAGCTATATATGGTTCTTATTGAAGGGCTGGGGGGTCGTTAAGTATTGTGTTTGCTACAGAGATAAGCTCTTTAGCCTAAGAGGCTGTTGCGGGGCAGGAGGGAGACCAAGGAATGTGTGTATGTTCATTGTAAGGAATGACTGATATACATACAACTCGAATATTATTACAAATTCTTAAATAAACAAATCACTTTAAGCCTGCATTTGATGGAAGCGCCACTCTCTCGGTTAAGAGTCGAAAAACACTTTGATTTATCGTTTTCAAGGTAGCCGTGAATGAAACTCTGGCTAATTTGCTTTCATACAAAAGCACTGATCTCAACGACAAATCGATAATCTTTTAAAGTTTATGATTTTAGTGTAGGCCGCTTTGCCAGTCTTGCCCCGTCCCTCAGCCGGCCGAATGCGCCACTCCAAGTGGACGCGCTCGAGCCAATCAGAGCGCGCCGTGCAGAAAGTTTGCCTTTTATGGATAGGGGCTGCAGCGCGGGCGCAAATAAAACCCAGCACCTTGGCAACGCTTCATCATTCTACCACAGTCGATCTAGCAGAACGGACTACCGCCCGTATACATTCTCCTTTTGCAGTTAACACTTCCCTAAAACACAGGTAAGACCGAAAATGCGTACCGCCTTGAGTATGGATCTTAAGATCGTTTGAAAAGCTGTAGTGTTGGCGATGTGACCAGATATTGTTGATACTGTAGAGCTGCTGTTATCCATTCATTGCTTCGACACGCGTTAAAATCTTTACTGGAGCTAGAAACTACAATATGCTACTGTACTGTAGCTAACGTAATGTACAGTAATGACATTTTTCTAGTTAATTCATTCCGAGGTCTCCCTTTAAAGTCGCTACAGTAACGAATTGTATGGTTAGCTTTGGAGCTAGTTAATTTATCCTGGTTATCGAGCAGTAGGATGACGACTTGGTGGTCCATGTTACCTGTCTTTGATTTTAATGTTATAAAGGACCAGAAAGGGCTTAGTAAGACGGCAGCGTTTGAGGAATTTGAATTTCAACGGATTGTTCTTTTCGATGGCGTCTGGTTGCCATGGGTGTGTCCCGCTCGAGCTAGCATACTGGACCGGCTTGGCATAGCTGCCTGTCAGCGGCCACAAGTCTTAATGAACCGAGGTTACATCACGACCCCTCTCTACCGTACATGATCCTGCCGTTAACGTGGACCGCCGCCCTTGAATGCCTGCTAGCTAAGGGTTTAACGGCTAAAGTTGGCTGCGCACTGAACCTTTTGAAAAAAATTGTAATTATCCAAGGGTTAATGCTTTACTTTTCATTAACTAGGACATTTGGGTCAGCCCGTTACCGAGAAAAGCTACACGACCGGTTCGCTAACTATACTAGTGTGGTGTTAGCGCGTAGTGTAACTTGCCCTGTGAACTGTCTCGAACCTTTTTGTGACATTTGTGGTACCGGGACATTAGAGTTTATACATTTTTGTATAGACATCAACCGCATATTGGGCGTTGGTCTGGGACGTGGGGACGGTTATCCTTGTTTCGGATTAGGGAGTGGCCCCTCGCTGTCACAGGCGGCTGTAGAACAGCACGCGGGGTGGCAGTCACGGGCCGAGTAGCAGTTTTTACTAAGCTGGTCGAACTATTCCCATATATGGCCATGACTAGACCAAGAGAAGCTGGCTTTTGTCTTCCCGCACTGGGCATGGCCCTGGAGCTGGGCGCTGCGGCGCCATCTTGCGGACGCTCGGTGGTACAACAGCTCACTGAATAGCTTGTTCGCTATTTTAATGGTTCCGCATTTTTGTTCCTGTTTGTACAGAAATGGAAGACGAGATCGCCGCCCTGGTCGTTGATAACGGCTCCGGTATGTGCAAAGCCGGTTTCGCTGGAGATGACGCTCCTCGCGCAGTGTTCCCCTCCATCGTCGGTCGCCCCAGGCATCAGGTAATCTACACATGTCAATCAAGTGTTTACCTACAATTTAGTTAACCAACAATTTTCACTCGCTCATTTCCTTTTGCCTTATTTCACTTGGCAAAATACTATGCCCATCTAAGTTTGGTTTTCCTAAATGTAATTAAGCCTTTTTTTTTTTTACCTACCTTTTTTTTACACAAACATGCATACTGTACTTTTGTTGACTCCACTAAGCTCCCTCTCTCCTCCCCCAGGGTGTGATGGTGGGTATGGGCCAGAAGGACAGCTATGTGGGGGACGAGGCCCAGAGCAAGAGGGGTATCCTGACCCTGAAGTACCCCATCGAGCACGGCATCGTGACCAACTGGGACGACATGGAGAAGATCTGGCATCACACCTTCTACAACGAGCTCCGTGTGGCTCCCGAGGAGCACCCCGTCCTGCTCACAGAGGCCCCCCTCAACCCCAAGGCCAACAGGGAGAAGATGACCCAGGTGTGGATTCAGTCTGTCTGTCTCTCTCTCTCACCCTCTCATCCATTTGGGGCAGGAAGTGAACAGGGCAAAAGGCTTATTCAGAACTGCAGCCCCCCTGAACATACCTCCTACTTTACTGTTCTTGAGTTCCTTTTTTGTTCTCGTTCGCCCTCCTTCAGGCCCTCTCTCCTCAGCCCTGCTGATCTGTCAGTCTCTCTGGAAGCTCCAGGTTTCTCTCCTCCTGTGTGCTGCCTGTCTGCATGCCGGCCCCTCGGGCCTCATCACTAAGATGATCCAGTCTGGCTTCATGTTCACTCTACTAATGACAGGACCGTTTGATGGAAACATAACACGTGTCTCGGTGCTCCTGTTGACTGAGCGACTTGTCTCTAGTCTAGTGCATGGCTCTCTGCTGTGTGCTGTGTAGTGACCTGCTGGTGTTGCGTCACTCTTCCTCACCCCTCCTCCTCTCCTCTCCAGATCATGTTCGAGACCTTCAACACCCCCGCCATGTACGTGGCCATCCAGGCTGTGCTGTCCCTCTACGCCTCTGGTCGTACCACCGGTATCGTCATGGACTCCGGTGATGGTGTGACCCACACAGTTCCCATCTACGAGGGCTACGCCCTGCCCCACGCCATCCTGCGTCTGGATCTGGCTGGCCGTGACCTCACCGACTACCTGATGAAGATCCTGACGGAGCGTGGCTACTCCTTCACCACCACGGCCGAGCGTGAGATCGTGCGTGACATCAAGGAGAAGCTGTGCTACGTGGCGCTGGACTTCGAGCAGGAGATGAGCACCGCTGCCTCCTCCTCCTCGCTGGAGAAGAGCTACGAGCTTCCTGACGGACAGGTCATCACCATTGGCAACGAGAGGTTCCGCTGCCCCGAGGCCCTGTTCCAGCCCTCCTTCCTCGGTGAGTCTCACAGCACATCCCACGATGCACTGGGTGGTCGCTGGTCTTAGTTTGAAGGCCTCGGTTTCTGTTCTGGTGGAGAGTCTGTCCTGCTGGTGATAGTCTAGATGTTTATCTCTAACTCCCTCCCTCAGGTATGGAGTCCTGCGGCATCCATGAGACCACCTTCAACAGCATCATGAAGTGTGACGTCGACATCCGTAAGGACCTGTACGCCAACACCGTTCTGTCTGGAGGTACCACCATGTACCCCGGCATCGCTGACCGCATGCAGAAGGAGATCACAGCCCTGGCCCCCTCCACCATGAAGATCAAGGTGAGGACTGGAGACATACTCTCTAAAAGCTTCTTTAGAACTCGCCAGCCAGCTTAATGTTCCAAGAGTTTCAATTTGTATAATTGCAATTTGTTCAGTGAAGCAGAAGTCTTTACCAGCCAAAGTGCAAGATGCTGGAACAGCTAGAGCCGTAATAACTTTGTAATGGGGTTCGTCTGAGTCTACTTCAGGTCTAACGGCTGCTCTTCCTCCCGTCTCCAGATCATCGCCCCACCAGAGAGGAAGTACTCTGTCTGGATCGGAGGCTCCATCCTGGCCTCCCTGTCCACCTTCCAGCAGATGTGGATCAGCAAGCAGGAGTATGATGAGTCCGGCCCCTCCATCGTCCACAGGAAGTGCTTCTAAACAGACTGTCTCCTCCCCCCTCCCTCCCCATCCTCTTACTACACGCACCGCTAGTGACCGCTTGAGCTCTGCACACACATGCACTCTCTCACACACACACACATTCACACACACTCATACTCACACACACTCATACTCACACACAATGGTGTGTGCAGAGTTCCGACCCCCCTCCCCCCATGCTCCGCCCCTCCCACTCTTCCATCCAAGAGGCCCGTCGTCCGGGCAACCACAGCCTGCCTGCCTCGTATGTGTGTGCAGGGACGAGGGCCCAGCAGGGGGCCTGTGGGAGGGAGGATCATCCCTGTATATTTGTTGTGTAGGTCGTCCCAGTTGTCTGTTCACCCACCTTATTTACCTCTGTGAAGGTTTCCTGGGCTGGGGGGGCGGGGCTTACGCTCAGTCTCTCCTGGTTCCTAGTATTGCTTAATATGTAAATTATGTAATCGAGTCAAGTCGTTCGGTTTGTTTTTTTTGTACTTTCAGCCTTAAGAGAAAAAAAAATACTTGGTCCAGTTTTTTTGTGTTTTGTTATGCAAAAAAAATAATCTTTACCTTTTTGTATGAAAGTGTAAAGGTTGTCATCGCCCCTCACCCCCCCGCCTGGGGAGGTGAGGGCTGCTGGGATACTGTCAACACCGACCAATAAGAATTCAATAAAGTGCACATGTCTATGAACTCCTGTTTCTCTCGTCACTCCTGTGGTTCAGACTTCAACCTCTGACAACAGAACCATCAGAGTAGCACAAGTTGCCATCTCTCAGAAATTACAAATATTAAATGATTAATGTGGACGGTAGGATGGTGTAAAATGTTATTTAGGCATTTCAGTTGCAAGCGCTTGGGCTGAAGTACAGCTGATTTCAGCAAATGCAACCAATATGCTACTCTGATCACTTGTCCTGACCAGTGTGGTGTGTAACATTTCTGGAACAAATAGTTTTGTACAAAACGAGACTTGACCGTGCGCTAATAGAACGCAGCTCCAGCCGGACTTACTGTAAATACGGTATTTAAAGGGTTAGCCAAGTAACTTAATGCCCCATTACCCCAAAAACAACTTTTAGATCTAGTGATCTCATCAATATAAACAATATTAACAGTATGATAATGGAGCTAAAATAATTGGGACAGTCACTTTGGATAAAGTGAAATTTATTTTTAGTTAAGTGAAGTCGTTTATCAAACATGTATGAATTGCAAAACACATTTTGGAATCAAATTTATCTCTAGAATGTTCAAAGGTAATATAGCTGGAATATAGGCAGGAAGTTTGATCAATGTTTTTAATGATTATAACGCTACAGAAAAAAGTTCTGTTGTACTGACCCAGTCAATGTATTTTGCAGTTTACTATATCATGTATGACTTCACATCGTGAAGTTCTTTAAAATACAGATCACATTCAACATAGGATTGCAGGTTTCCAACATCAAAACGGCCATCGATCTCATAAGTGTACACAGGTTTTCTTGGAATGAGCCAAGACAAGAAATTTCCAGGTGCGTCCTTCTCTTCAATGGCAGATTCCTTAAATGCATCCAGAAAGTCATCTAGAAGAGGAAGACTTGTTTGGGACAGAATATAGAAACAGGGACATGCCCTCCTCGATGTTGTCTCAGAGAACAGTGGTTTCTCCTTCATGCACAGCACCCGGAGGTCTTCATCCACCTCCAATATGCCATACTTAGAGGTGTCCTCATCTTTGCACTGGTAAGAAAGTACCATATTGCTGTCCTCACTCTTTGCTTGAAGTTCACAAAACTTCTCCTTTACTTTGTTGAGGCTGAAATCTTCCTTAAAGAGAGTGTCACCTCCAATAACGACCACATGATCCTTTATCATGAAGTTCTTCACAGACAGTTGAAGGCAGGACACTGCACCAAGACGCTCTTCATTGCTTCTTGTTCCATCACTGAGGATTTTAACGTTGTCGAAATCTTTGGCCCACTCCTGAAATTTCTCTTGGTGCAGGGCATTTGTAATCACGTAAATCGTATCCACACATTCAGTGGCAGTCAACGCATTAACCCAGTATGATATCAATGAAGAGTTGCCCACAGGAAGCAATGGTTTGGAAATGCCAGACAGGTGGCTAAATCTTCCGCAGGTGCTGTTTTCGACATCTCTTTGCAACCTCGTTCCATATCCCGCGGCAAGAATGACAGCTTTCATCGTCTTAATATGATCACACATAGGGCTATATATAATATGGTCACAGACACAGTACTACAAATAATTCGTTGACAGTCTGTGTAAACTATTACTTAGTTATTCCAGCGGATCAATGTGAAGCCAGCCTCAATAAATAATTTTATTTCCTCTAAAGTGAACAACTTAACTTGAAGAAATCGTTATCGGATTCCTTAGGTGTTTACGTGTTTCACTGAAAAGAGCGGAAGTGAGTCCGTCACTTCTGATCTTCCGGTGTTCCGCTACAGCTAGCGTGCTTTTTGTTCCACGTCTCAACCAAGTAATGTCGCTGGCGAGATAGCCCCTGGAAACCATCGCCGATAGAATACTACACACATGAAACGCCCTTAAAAACGAGCATGTCTTTAAGTGGAACTTTACATGAAAACATGGACAATCAAATTGTGCAGGTTAGTTTACGGATATTTTCCAGAAACCGTACCGAATACCAAACAATAGCCTACTAGCTACAGATTTACCTAGCAAGCTTTAGCTTGCACCGGCTCGCTACCCAGACTGCAGTGAGTTTTAATGAGTTGACCGTTCAATCCTAACTGATTTTAAATAATTTATTGTTTCCAATGGGTATCTCAAAGTGGCAAGATTGCAGTGAGTTAGCGGGGGGGGGGGGGGGGGGGGGGGCGGCGTTCTGTTGGTGCACTGAAGTCTGCTACCAGTGTAGTTCAGTGTCATCTGTCGCTATCTGGATTGAACGCTATGGTTTGTTTCTGTGTAGAGCTGTACAAACATAACGTTTACTGTTTTATCTGCTGTCTCTGATTCTGTCTGTACTTTTCTGTCGGTCTGCCTGTCTGTTTATCTGCTTGCCTGCCTGCCTGCTTGCTTGCCTGCCTCTCTGCCTGCCTGCCTGCCTGCCTGCCTGTCTGTCTGTCTGTCTGTCTGTCTGTCTGCCTGTCTGTCTCCCTGCCTGTCTGTCCCCAGGAGGTGTGTGGAGAGGAGGGCGTTCCTGCCGTCTCCGTGGGGATGTCGGACTTCTCTGATGAGATCCTGCTGGGCGTGCTGAGCTACGTGCCCCTGCCTGACCTGCTACTGAGCGTGGCGCGCGTCTGCCGCAAGATGCACTCGCTCTGCCACGACAAGACCCTGCTCAGCCACGTCTGCCTGACTGAGGACTACACGGTAACACACACACACACACACAGACACATAGACACATACTGTAGACACACATGGACACACACACACACACAGACAGGCATACACAGACACACACGCACACTCACTCATAGGCACACTTGGTTCTTTCGTAAATCCTGTGACCAATCACAGTGTTCCCTGCTTCCTCTTTCCTGTCCCCGGGCCCCTCCCCTTCCTCCAGGCCAGCGACGCCACCGTTTGCCAGGTGCTGAAGCAGCTGTCCAATCAGGTGCAGTCCCTCAGCCTAAACGGCTGCTATTGGCTATCCGGATCCACCATCGACCAGGTCCATCGTTGCCGGGCGGTGACTCAACTCGACCTGTCCGGTTGCCGCGTCACCACGCTCCGCCTCTCCCGCCTCCTCTCCTCCCTCCCTCTCCTCCAATCACTGGCCTTCGACGTGGCTCCCGGCTTCGACTCCGCCCAGTTGAGCGCGGAGGCGCGTGATTCGCTGGGGCGCGTGCGTGCTCTGAGGCAGACGCTGCTGACTCCCAGCTACGGCGTGGTGCCCTGCTGCTGCGGCCTGCAGCGGCTGCAGCTGCGGCTGGAGATCCCCGAGGTGACCAGGGAGGGCACCAGCATGTGCTGCCAGCTCATGGTGGGGCAGAGCAGCGTCCCACACTACCAGCAGCTGCAGTGGTTCACCGCCCGCCTCGCTCCTGGGGAGGTAAGGAGGGAAGGGGAGAGGGGGAGGGAATGTGCATGTGCATGTGCATGTGAGCGTGGTTGTGAGTTCTTCTGTGGCAGGATCTTGTATTCAACAGTTTTTATCTGGGCAATGTTTGTGTGTTGCATAAACATTGTGTGTGTGTGTGTGTGTGTACCTGTGTGCGTTGCAGGTGAACCAAACCCTCCTCCTGCTCTACCTGGCTGTGTTCAGCGTCCGTGTTCCGGAACACCTCCGAGTCTTCCTGGTTTCAGTTCCTGGTCTCAACCCCGCCCACTGGCCAGCCGCCGCCTCATTGGCCCAGACCTTGGGTCGCCACGGTGACCTGGAGGCCTTGCAGCTTCCTCGCTCCTGGTTGGACGCCGAGTCACTACGGAGGGCTCTCAACGGCAATGCCCCTAAGCACCTGAGTTTCAGCCGTTGCCCCGCGTTACGGCCGCAGATCGTCCGGTCGTTGCTGGAGGACGGAATCAGAGATGCGACACGATTGGTCAGCCTGAACCTCAGTGGAATAAGCCACAACCCTTACCCAGAGGGCAACGGGGCACGTGGGGAGGACGAGCTTGTTGCCGAGACGATGAACCGGCTGGTTACGGGCTGCCCCAACCTCGCACACCTCAACCTGACGCACACACACTATCACCACGACAACCCTGCGGGGCTGGGCGGAGACACACACCTGTGCGCCAGCCTGGCCAGGCTCACACACCTCCGCTCGCTCTCCCTGCCTGTGTGCGCGCTGGCCGACGGCCCCCACACACACACATACGCCCCCACACACACCCTCTCCCCCTCCGCCCTGCTGTTGGGCCTCAGGAAGCCCCCCCGCGTGGGGCTCCAGAGCTACAGGCCAGACTCTGCCCCCTCTTTCCCCAGGGACGGCACCTCGGGGCTGGGCGCCCTCCTGGCCGGCTGCCCCTCCCTGGAAGTCCTGGAGGTGACGGGACCGGGGTTCGTGTCGGCGCTCCCCCGCCTGGAGGCGTGCGTGCGCGTGTGGGCGGAGCCTCGAGCATGCGCCTGGGCGAGGGTCGTTGGCGACGCCCATATTGCCGCCCTGCAGGAGTTACCGCGGCTACGGAAGCTGACGCTGGCGGGCGTGCCGGGTGTGGCCAGGGGGGCGGGGCTGGTGCAGGTGGCCCAGCGGTGCCGGGAGCTGCAGGTGTTGTCTCTGGCCAACCTGGGCTCCTTAAAGACCATGAGCTACAGCGCCGCCCTGCTGGAAGCTCTGCAGCACTGCAGCCAGCTCCGGGAGCTCAGGTTAGCATGCACACACACAACCATCCACACACACACACACAACCATACACACACCACACACAAACACACAAGGAGTGAGCAAACTTTTATTTGACTTATTTTTGTGTGTGTATGGTTGTGTGTGTGTGGTTGTGTGTGTGTGCAGGCTGGAGCAGCCCTACCTCAGTGCTAATTCGGCGTTCTTCGAGGCTCTGTCCTGCTGCTCCCGGCTGCAGCGGCTCTGCCTCGTTTCACGCAACGGCACCTTCCAGCCCGACGCCGTGGCGACCTTCATGGAGCGTTGCCGTGACGTTGTCATGTGTCACATGTTCATGGGCGGAACCCTGGTGTCCTGTCGCACGCTTCAGAAGACTCTACTGGACAGGTCTGTCTGACTACCTGTCTGTCTGACTACCTGCCTGTTTGACTACCTGACTACCTGTCTGTCTGGCTACCTGTATGTCTGACTGTCTGGCTACCTGTCTGTCTGACTACCTGTCTGTCTGGCTACCTGTCTGTCTGACTACCTGTCTGTCTGGCTACCTGTCTGTCTGACTACCTGTCTGTCTGACTACCTGTCTGTCTGACTGTCTGCCTGTTTATCTGTGTATATTTCTGTCTGCGTGTCACTAATATGGTTACCAGTTTGCACTCTCACTCTCTGTATGTCTCTCTTTCACTCTCACTCTCCCCCGCTTTCTACTTCTCATTCCTCTGACTTCCCTCCCTCCCTGCCTCCAGGTTCTCTTCAGAGCGCCCTGCTCTCAGTGTGGTCATCTACCCTCTGCTCCATGAAGACCTGCCATTGGTCATCAGAGAAACGCCCCTCCCCCTCTTGGATCAGGTGACCTTGTTCCAGAGTCGGGTGGCACAGACCCTGCCCCGGTCACCATGGTGATATGGCATGCCACCCCAAGACACCCTGGGAAGGAGTGTGATCACGCTAAGAGGGCGGGACTTCCGTGCCTGCGCTGTCCAATCACAATCAAAAGGGAAGGACAGGTGGGATCTCCATATAAGGAGTTTCCTGTGGTTGCTGTTTTGAGCCATAAAAGGACTCTTTTGTTCACGATGTGGGAGTCATATCACAGTATATTATTTATGATAATAAAGATGTACTTGTGATTACTCTCTGTCTGTATGGAGTATCTGACACACACACAAGTTTATCTCTTCGTCTTTCAGAAATTATCTAATTTGTTTAAAAAAGAGCTGCTGTAGTCAGGAACATGGGCAGGGTTTTGGGGGCCCTAAACAAATAATATTTTTTCAACCTTTCAAAACGTTTTTTCCACATACACAGTGAAAAGAGAGGAGAGATGAGAAGTGGGGAGATGAGAACAGCAAAGTCTAAAGCAGAGCACAATAGAGTACAATAGAGTAGAGTCCTCATCAAGTACTCATCAATGATGCAAACTTGTTGTGCACTGTAGTTCCCAGTCTGACCAGACAAGGGCAGTATTGCTTGGTTCAGATCTCGACGAGTGACCTCTAAACCTGACAGGAAAACTAATCAATATCTTTCGGCGATCTTCTGTTGAAATCATCCTGGGATTGTTTGTTGATTTCAAGGGTTATGGAAAAATTGTAGTCTATAATAGAATATGCTTGATCATATTTGACCATACGGAATTTTCTATAGAACAGCAATGAGAAATGCGTTTAATTTCTTTAATTGTATTCCAGCTTCTCGGCTATGTACTCGTCATGTCTGCTTAGCATCCATCACTGGACAACAAGCTCAACATGCTTGCTGCTGGCTGATCTGGTGTTTACGAAGAATAAAGATGACAGGATCGCCAATTGTGGATTATCAATTTCGTTTGTCATTTTTTGCCACATAAGCCTAAATGGTTTGTGACCTTCCGGAAACCATTTTAGTTTGATATTGACTTAAGTTGAATTTACAGCTACCTTCTAGCTAAACGTCTCCTGTTAGTCTAGCTAACGTTACAAAATAATGTTCCCCTGTGTCTCTCGTTCGTGCTTGAAAAACGGAAGATGTATCGTTGATTACGGTGTCAGGTACGTTTCAGTTCCAACGACACGGGATCTTTCGACGGTATTCACCGGTAAGGGTCTGTGCCCGTTTCAACGGGCGTCAGTTACTGACACCCAATGGAAAGGATTTGCCGTTTCGGTGTCAATGGCGAGTGATCGGAAACCGAGGGAGAATTTTGTAAACCCGGTACATCTGGACCTACCAAGATCTGTCTGCGTCCAGCCTAGCCAGGATGAAAACGAGTTACCCGAGGAACGCTTCGGCACGTTGTCCGGCGCCTTCGCCTCGAAGCGGTCATTCCGAAAGACCTCCCCGCAGCTACGGGACATGAGGTTCCGGGATGGCAGTGAGGAGGACGGAGAGAACGAAGACACGGACCCGGTGCCTTTCAGGTCTCGAACTGGAAGGAGGAACACTCCCTACTGGTACTTTCTACAGTGCAAGAAACTAATCAAGGAGAACAAGGTTAGAGAACTTCTCTCTCTCCCTCCGTCTCTATCATGTTGAGAACTGCTCGGACAGATCCAAGCCCGTCCCAGTTCCCGCGTGCCTCTGATCTCTGTCCCCTCTCCTTCATCCTATTGGTCACCTGGTGTTTCCTACCCCGCCTAGGCCTACTTCTTGTCAATCACCTCTCCTTCCATTTCTATGTCGCCCGCCCCATCTCCACCCTTATGTTTCCTTGGTAACATTGCCTCCCCTCATGTGTCTCCATGTTTACATCGTCCCCCGTGTCCCCATGGTAACGTGTCTCCGTGGTAACAGCTGAGCGAGGCCCTGGAGCTGTTCCAGGAGGACATGCTGCGGGGAGAGAGGCTGCAGCCAGAGGAATTCAACTACACGCTGCTCATAGGGGGCTGCGGACGCTCAGGCAACCTCAAACTGGCCTTCAGACTCTACAACCATGTACGCACATCCACCCTGTGTGTGTGTCTGTGTGTCCCTGTGTGTGCGTGTGTCTGTGTGTCCCTGTGTGTGCGTGTCTGTGTGTCCCTGTGTGTGTGTGCGTGTGTCTGTGTGTCCCTGTGTGTGCGTGTGTCTGTCTGTTCCTGTGTGTGCGTGTCTGTGTGTGCATGTGTCTGTGTGTCCCTGTGTGTGCGTGTGTCTGTCTGTCCCTGTGTGTGCGTGTCTGTGTGTGCGTGTCTCTGTGTGTGCATGTGTCTGTGTCCCTGTGTTTGTGTGTGTATCTGTGTGTGTTCCTGTGTGTGTGTTCCTGTGTGTGTGTGTGTGTGTTCCTGTGTGTGTGTCCTAACTCCCGCCCCCCCCCTAGATGAAGAAGCGAGGCCTGGTTCCCACGGACGCCACCTACACCGCCTTGTTCAATGCCTGTGCCGAGTCGCCATGGAAACAGGCAGGGTTGCAACAGGCGCTGCGATTGGAGCAGGAGCTGCGCCGGAAGAACCACACCCTGAATGACATCACCTTCCACGCCCTCCTGAAGACCCACGCCCTGACCAATCACCTCCGCGCCTGCCTGCACACACTCAGGGTACACGTGTGTGTGTTGATGTAGATGATCTGGCTGTCCTGCCTGTTGTGTTGAAGCTATTCACAGTGAGGCTGATTCTAGCCTTTTTTAATAAAGTGTATTTTATTTAAAATTGTGTGTAGGAGATCCTCCAGAGTGGCCATGCCGTCACCCAGGAGACGTTCCACTACCTGATAATGGGGTGTGTGAGAGACAGGGAGGCAGGATTCAGACTGGCTCTGCAGGTACAACACACCTGAGTGGACTGGCCTTCACTTCACCCACCATTTGACTGACTGGGATACATTTAATATGTGTGTGTGTGTGTGTCAGGTGTGGCGTCAGATGTTGAGGATGGGGCTCCGCCCTGACCTTAAGAACTACAACCTGCTGCTCCGGGCCGCAAGGGATTGTGGGATAGGTGACACTGCGCTGGCCTCAGCCTTGCTGCTGACCCCAGAGAAGGGGGGGGGGCAGGGGGGCCAGAGGGGGTCGAAGGTCAAGCGGGGTTCTGGGGGCAGAGCTCCGCTGGACGTTGACTTGCTGGAGGCCCAGCTGTTTACACCGTCCGGTGGCCATGACGACGACCCCAGTTGCCACAGCAACCCAGGCATCCATGCCGCGATCCCCGCAGTAACGGTGAGAGGGGAAGACGCTGGGGGCTCCGCCCTCCTCGTACCAGGAAGAGACGACCAAGAGGCCCCCATTGGCTCACTAGCCTGTCAGTCAGTGGACAGTGCCCGCCCTCCCAACCTGCTGGACCTATGGGTAACCAACACGGGTGTGGTTTCCTTGGGAACGGTTACAGGAGCTTCTGATAGGCTAGCTCTTGTGGGCGGGGCTGAAGGTGTCCTTGAAAAGATGGCCACAGATGGGTGCCGACCCGACGTCAAAACCCTCTCTCTATTGGCTGACACCATGGAGCCGGGGAGCCAATCACTGCTGAGCCTGTTGCAGGTTGCCAAGCAACACAAGGTGAAGCTGGATGTGGCGTTCTTCAACAGCCTCATACGGAGGGTTGCTAGAGCAGGAGATCTGGACGGAGCCAAGGTACACACACATATACACACACATATACATATACATACACACACACACAGACCTAAAAACACAAGTCCATTATGTGAGCCTAATGTGTTTGTGTGTGTGTGTGCTGGCAGGAGATGGTGTGTGTGATGACCCAGAAAGGTATATGTGCTGACATGCAGACCTACGGTGGTCTCGCTCTGGGCTGTGTGCAGAAGAAGGATGGATTGCAGCTTCTGAAAGACATGGAGGTGAGACACACACACACACACATACACATATATACACACTCACACACACACTAGGTAGACCCAATCAGGTTGTCTTTCCTTAATCGGTGACTGTGCTTCCTGTAGGAGGCGGGGCTGAAGCCGAGCGTGCATGTGTTCTCCGCTCTGATTGGCCGCGCTGCTCGGAGGCTTAACTTCCTGTACCTGAAGGAAGTGATTAAGAGCATGAAACACCTGGACGTCCCACCCAACGATGTCATCATCAAGCAGCTGGAGCTCGCTGCTCAATACCCACCTGGTTACGACCAGGTAAGTGTGTGTGTGGGTGTGTTTAGAGTCAAAGTTGAAGTGTGTGTATGTGTGTTGTTTCCTCATTATCTTTCTAAATGTTCTCTCTCTCTCCACCTCCCTCTTTCTCTCCCCCTCTTTTCTCTCTCTCTCCCCCTCCCTCTCTCTCTCTCCCCCTCCCTCCCTCTCCCCCTCCCTCCTCTCTCTCTTTCCACCTCTCTCTCCCCCTCCCTCTCTCTCCCTCTCTCTCTCTCTCCCCCTCTCTCTACCCTCCCTCTCTCTCTACCCTCCCTCTCTCTCTCTTCCTCTCTACCTCGTTCTCAGTATAAATCCAGGAACAACTATTTGAACCAGATCGACGGTTTCCGTGGTTACTACCAGCAGTGGCTGAGTTCCATGCCGGCTCAGGAAACTCCGTCCAGACCCTGGGAGCGAGAACAGCAGCCCTAATAGACCACTGAACATACCCCAGCCATCTTCTCAGAGCAGCACACAGACTGCTCTGGTATGCAGTGAGAAATCGGAAGTGAAAAAAATTATCTCTTAACTGTAGTTTGAAAAACTGGTGGCAATTATTCTTATTTTTCGTAACTCAGTTTCTCAAATCAGTTTACTACAATCAGTTTCTCAAATTTAAGATACATCTACAATCTCACTCCATACTCTGGCTGCACTGCAGGGGCAATGTTGTGCTTTGGCTCGGATTCCTTCAGTCAAGTCGAATAACTGCGTACGTCTGTATGTATAGCGTACTGTGCATTGGAATAATAATAAAAAGTTTATGAAATATTGAGTACTCGATTGCTTGACAAAAAAAAATTGTTTAGCCTCTAAACATCGAAGACCCTTCTTGAAGGCGCACTTTTAAATAGCTAGGAGATGTCACAACCAATCAGTGAACAGGGAAGGCGTTGCTCGGTGTCCATATCAAAAAAACTAGCGAGCGTGCCACGGTAGTCCCGGTGTGATCCTTTTTCAGATTGCGTTGTTATAGCTAGCTCGCACCCAATCTCTAACCGACACAAACTATCCTCATCCGAAATATGGACGGCCGTGGCTACGGTTCAGGTATGTACTATACGAACATGCATTCATGTAGCTAACCTCAGCGACTATGATTTAGCCCAGGAGAGCTTATACCTAACCAGACCGTCTTGTTAAAATGGAGTCGTCTGCTAGAAAACCATCTTTATTGGTATGTAGAATTAGCAAGCTCATTTTGGCCAACGAGATAACTAATAAAATGGCTGCCTTGTCGTTTGCACTAATGACCTACATCATCAGCTATCGCAGTAGCATAGTTAAATCAATCACGTTATTCACCGGGTGTAACTCACGAACAATGTCTGTTAACGTTATTAGCACGTCTTCGCTACCTAGCTAATTAGCCAGTAGTAGCAAAAGTAGCTAGCTAGCCTTACTGGGTATCCTTTGTTAGCCTACTAGCATAGCCTAGATCGCTAGCTCTAGCTAGCTGACTGTTCATTACTAGCTAAGAGTTGGCTTATTTCATCGCATCAGTATGCATCTGGCACCTTTCTTTAAACGGCCTTTCTTACAGGAGGATACTCCAGCTGGGGTGGAGGCGGCGGCGGAGGAGGTGCACAGTCAGGAAACAGAGGTAATTAAGTTTGAACACAGCTAAGATCTGGACTAGCCACACCGCTAATCGTGGTACATGGCTGGTGAGCTAGCTAGCCGTGACCCACCCAGGACATTGTGTACATAATGTGTTATATGTACGCGGCTCCATCAACTTGAAAAGCTTTTTCAGTTCAGTGTTTTTAAATCATTGTTGACGTATTTTGTGGCCGACTCCCAGACCTGTAAATGTTTTTAAAGTTTTATGATTTTATTTTTCTCCACTGACTTATTCTGTTATTACATTATTTGTAGTTGTTGCGACGATGTATTGACTTAGTGCTGTAGTGATTTTACATCTCTGAGCCTTTCCTGGCTAAATAAAGGTGAAATACAATAAGTTGTTAATTGTTGGAAAATACAACAATTTAGCCTTAGTTTAGACATGTTATCCCGGTGTAAGATTGATTAGATTTCCCCCCCATCTTTCCTTGCAGGCTCGGGCAGTTTTGACCTATATGGAGGTGGAGGAGGAGGAGGTGGTGGAGGAGGTGGTGGTGGAGGAGGCTACAAGGAGCCCATGTCGGGGCTGGGGGGCTACGGAGGGGGCTACGGGGGTGGTGGGGGTGGGGGTGGGGGGCACATGAAGCGAGGGCTCTCTGGGAGCTCCCTGCTGTCGTCTACAGGGACCAGCGCGGACGCGGTCATCGCCAAGATCAACCAGCGCCTGGACATGCTGACCCAGCTGGAGGGGGGCATGAAGGGAGGGGGGCGCAGCGACAGGTAAAACACACACACAGAGCCTACAGCCCTGTATGGTTAACCCCTCCAGATCAGTACCTCACTTCACCCCTAGGGACAACTCTCCCCCTTTCCCTCCTTTATCTCCTTTCTCTCTTCACCTGAAGTCTCAGCCCACTGACCCTCCTCCCCCCCTCTTCCCCCCTCCTCCCTCCACCTAAACTTCCCTCTATCCATCCACCCCTCCCTTATTCCCCCTCCTTATACCTCGCTCCCTCTCATATCCCTCCTTTATCCATCCATCCAACCAGTCGGTATTGATATGCAGAGAGAATATAGTGCTGTGGTTAAAATATTCTGGAGGGGTGCTCGGGATCCCTGACCAGCTGGGTGCTTAGAGGAAGCAGCAGGAAGAGGCATCATAATGGACAGAGAAGATATCCTGGTTAGCGCTAGCTGATATCCTGGCTAGTGCTAGCTGATATCCTGGCTAGTGCTAGCTGATATCCTGGATAGCGCTAGCTGAATTCCTGGCTAGCGCTAGCTGATATCCTGGCTAGCGCTAGCTGATATCCTGGCTAGCGCTAGCTGATATCCTGGCTAGCGCTAGCTGATATCCTGGCTAGCGCTAGCTGATATCCTGGCTAGTGCTAGCTGTTGGTGTCGGTGGTGTCTGACTGTATACAGCAACGGCGGGGGGGGGGTGTATAATAATTGATTAGTTGATACCATGGCAACAAGGGTGTGGTTGGGATACCATGGCAACAAGGGTGGGGTTGGGTGGGGTCTTTGTTTTGGCTCTGGAGCTGAACCTTTAGTTTGTCACACACACACAGCCCCCCCAACCAGAGTCAGGGTTCTCTAGGTAGTTGAAGCCAGGGTGGGTGGGTGTAGCTCAGTGGTGGAGCAGAATGCAGATCAACTGCTACGTGAAAACCATTCCATCCCATCTGCTGAACAGTTCCCCTTGTGGATACCTGGAGGCGTGAACTGCTGACATGCCCCTGCAGTAGATCTCTCTCTTTCCTGCAGTAGATCTCTCTTTCCTGCAGTAGATCTCTCTCCTCCCCTGCAGTAGATCTCTATGTGAAGGGTCTCTCTCCACATCTCTTTTCCTCTTTTTTTAAAATTTGTTTTTATTTACCCACTGTCTATTTCTCTCATCCTCCACATGGTAACTCTCTCTCTCTGGGCGGTCGATTTGATTGGCTGGGAGGGATTACTGTCAACTCTACCCTCCCCCCCCCCACACACACACCTTTTACTTTAATTAGATCGACAGGGTGCCCCACCCCCTGCCCTCCCCCCCAGTATGATGCAATGGTAACCACCCTCCTCAGAGAGGAGAGGATTTCTATTGGACAAAGCTCTTGTCTGTCTCTCTGTGACCTACCGTTCTCCACCAGATCTGTCTGTCCCGCCCCTCTGTAAAGGCCAAGTCCCTGTGGGGGGGAGGGGGGGGTGAGAGTAACTATCCAGGGTAAATAATTTCATTTCCCATCATCCCTCACCAGGTTTGGATCCCAAGTAGGGGAGGGGCACAAGTGTTAAGCACTGTGATTGGTCGATGACACCAGGACTGTCACGCACGTATTGGTCCAAGTTAACAACCTCATCGTGATACGCATGAGAGAAACTAGGCTTGAAGAGAGGGAGGGGGGAGGAGGAGGTGGAGGTAGTTCCCTCCCTCCCTCCCTCACCCTCTTTCCTCTGCTCCCTCCATCCATCCGCAGGTTTGACCAGTTCGAGTCCTTCGACTCGCGCCCGTCCTCCCTCGCCTCCCGTGATCTCTACGCCCGCTCCGGTAACTACGGTTACGGCGACGGGAGGGGCGGCGACATGCTGAGCCCGCGAGGGGGGTCCGGCTTTGGAGGAGGAGGAGTCGGGGGCGGAGTCGGTCTGGGGGGAGGCGGCTTCGACAGCCCCTCCCCTTCCTCTTACGGGGTCGCTAAAATGCGACAGGCCATGAGAGACTCCCCCTTTTCCAGCAGTCTGGGAGGAGGAGGAGGAGCGGGGGGGTGGGCAGGAGCAGGCCGACGCTCCCCCAGGAGGGGAGGAGGTCCTGGGGGCCCTGGAGGCCGAGGAGGAGGAGGGGGAGGGTTTGGAGGCCGCAGGTCCGACCCGACTCCCATGGGAGGTGGAGGCCGGGGAGGAGGTCACTCCCACCCTCACGGCCTCTCCCCGGGGGGCCGAGGGAAGCTCCCGTCACTCCTGTCCCACCGGATGTACTCCGAGGGCGGGGCGGCCCACCACCAGGGGCCCCCCGGCCCGCAACATGACTTCCCAGGGAGGCACTTTGGAGGGGGGCCCAGGGCCGGGCGCCAGCGTGGCCGGAAGAGACCCCTCAACCGAGTAAGTACCCCCACCCCCCCACCCCCGGTGGTGCGTGGTCACAGCCCTGGACAAGACCTATGGCCTGTCTGCCGATAATGACCCCTGACCTACGGCCTGTCTGACCATTACGTCACCATAATGCAACGCCCCCTCCTCCCCTTGGCCAGCTGAGTTCACATGCTTCAGGGCCACATCCTGAATGAGCCCCAAGCCCCCCTTCACCAACACAGTGTTCTGCCTATTTTAGTTGACTTTTTATCCGTTTAATTTGGGTTCTTGTTGATTTTGTGTTCCGCCCACCTGCCGGCCCACCCCTTACCAGCCCCACACAGTCAAAGCTAACGCTAATGCTACACAGGCTGATGGTAATTTTACAAGGTCTAATGCTAACGCTACGAGGGCCGATGCCGACAAAGGCTAATGCTAATTTTACATGGTCTAATGCTAACGCTACGATGGCTAATGGTTACAGCGCTACAAAGGGGAAGTCCTTAAGGGAGATATTTCTGCTAAATGGGCATTCTGTGTTTTAGCTCAGTGGGTGGTCTGATGTCTGCAGTGATGCTGGGAGGCCCAGTGACAGCAGAGGGCCAGTGATGGTTACATGGTTTAAGCATCTTCAGGACGTGTCAATCAATCCCAAACCTCTAAAGGGGTAGAACGAAACGGCACTGCCGTGATCGCATCCAGTGTGTGTTGAGTGGAGATACAGTGTGTGTGTGTTGAGATGGTGTGTCTAGAGTGGAGAAATGGTTTGTGTGTTTAGTGGGGATGGTGTGTGTGTGTGTGTGTGTGTGTGTGGAGCGGAGGGGTAATGGTGTGTGTGTGTGTGGAGATGGTGTGTGTGTGTAGAGATGGTGTGTGTGTGTAGAGTTGTCTGTTGAACTGTCTATTGCATCTGTGTGTAAGATTGTGGAGTCTTCTGTCTGTAGTGCATGTGTTTAATGTGTGTGTGTGTTTAATGTGTGTGTGTGTGTGTGTGTGTGTGTGTGCTCCCTAGGTGTTTGCCTATGTTAGAAAGGGGTGGTGCCCAATACTAGGAGTGTGTGTTTAAATAGTGTGTGTGTTTGTGTGTGGGGTGAGTGATGATGATGATGATGGCCTGTGTGAGGGAGTGTGTGTGTAGATGCTTGGTGAGTGTGTGTGTGTGTGTGTACGTACGTTGGGAGTGTGTGTTGATGGTGTGTCCATCCCCCAGCAACAACAACAACATCAACAACAACATCCACCACCACCACCACAGCAGCAGCAGACTCGGCCACAGCGCGACGGGCAGAAGAAACGCAAGCAGACTCTGACAGCTGCAGACGAACCAGAGTCCAAGATGAACAAGACCGAGGCTGCAGGGCCTGACCCCAGCCATGGTACACACACACGCATGCACACGCGCACACACACACATGCATGTCCACCCTGAGCTTGGGTCTAAACTGCTCGTCTGATCTGCAGAAGCTGCCTCGAACAACGGAGACACCAAGGAGATCAAGACCCCATCTGCTGTGAGTACAGAGCCAGCTACTGCTGGGGGGGGAGCGGGGGTCCTGGGGGGGTGTGAGTCCGAAGGGGGTCCGGGGGGGGGGGGTGAGTGGGGGTGTGAGTCGGAGGGGGTGGGAGTGTGAGTCGGAGCGGGGGTCCTGGGGGGGGGGGGGTGAGTCGGAGGGGGGGTCCTGGGGGGGTGTGAGTGGGGTGGGTGAGTCGGAGGAGGGGTGAGTGGGGGTGTGAGTCGGAGCGGGCGTCCTGGGGGGGGGGTGAGTCGGAGGGGGGGTCCTGGGGGGGGTGAGTCGGAGGGGGGGTCCTGGAGGGGGGTGAGTCGGAGGGGGGGTCCTGGGGGGGTGTGAGTGGTGACTAACACTACTGTGTGTTTTTACAGGAAGCCAGAGCCCCTGCAGATGGAGACAAAGGTACTGATCTACACTCCCTCCATCGTTCCTCTCTCTCTCCCCTCTCTCTCTCTCTCTGTCTCTTACTCTGGGTGTCTCTCTCCCCTCTTTCTCTCTGTCTCTTACTCTGGGTGTCTCTCTCCTCTCTGTCTCTTACTCTGGGTGTCTCTCTCCCCTCTCTCTCTCTGTCTCTTACTCTGGGTGTCTCTCTCCCCTCTCTCTCTCTGTCTCTTACTCTGGGTGTCTCTCTCCCCTCCAGCCCTCAGCATGCAGGAGGAGATCTCCCAGATGAAGAAGAAGCTGCAGTCCACGCCCCCTGCCCAGGCCACGCCCCCTGCCCAGGCCACGCCCCCTGCCCAGGACAAGACCCCCAAGCTTAGGAAGAGGAGGGGCTTCCTGGAAAGGTCAGGGGTCAAGCTTAACACTCAGAGGTCAGGATCACCCCGCCCCACCTCCTCCTGCTCTCTTCCTCTCTCCTGCTCTGTTCTCGTACCACTCCAACTTCCCTCTACCCACCTCACCTCCCAACTTGCCAGGCTCTGATTGGCCGTGCTCCCAGTGACACTGTGTGTGATTGGTTGCAGGGTGATGTTCGCGTGTTCGGTGTGTAAGTTCCGCTCCTTCTACAAGGAGGACATGGCTGCCCATCTAGAGAGCCGCTTCCACAAGGAGCACTTCAAGTTCCTGTCCAACCAGCTGACCAAGCCCACCACAGACTTCCTACAGGTACACACAGAGACACACACATGCACAGGTACCATGCTGACCTGCTCGCTCTCTGTAACGTGTGTGTGTGTGTGTGTGACAGGAGTACCTCATGAACAAGTACCAGAAGACTGAGCAGAGGACCAGTCAGATGGAGAACCACAGTGCTGCAGTGTGTCAGGTGTACCGGGAGCAGGACCTAACCAGGGGTACGTACAGGAAACCCTCCTCCTGCTAGGCATGGAGGCACACACACACACGTTGACATCATTGACATGTCAACGTGTGTGTGTGAATAACCCTTCTCTCCTGCAGAGCTAGGCATGGAGCACTTCATGAGGAAAGTGGAGGCGGCCCACTGTGCAGCCTGTGATCTGTTCATCCCTATGCAGCACCACCTCATCCAAAAACACCTCAAGTCCCCCGACCACAACTACAACCGCAAGGTACACACTCACACGCTCACACACTCACCATCACACACGCCACACGTTGAGTGCGTTTGGTTGGAGTGTGTGTGGTGACCCCCCTTGTGGTGTGACCTCTGACCCCAGGGCATGATGGAGCAGTCCAAGAGAGCCAGTCTGTCTGTGGCCCGCAGCATCCTCAACCACAAGGTCATCGGCAAGAAGCTGGAGAGCTACCTCAAGGTACACACACCATACACACACGTCTCTAACAAGCTGGAGAGCTACCTCAAGGTACACACACCATACACACACGCACACACACACGTCTCTAACAAGCTGGAGAGCTACCTCAAGGTACACACTCGCTCAGTCCTCTCTCTTCTCCTGCAGGGTGAGAACCCTTTCACCGGTAACCACGACGACCAGGACCCCGAGGACTCCATGGCGATGGAGGTGGCCGAGGCGGAGCTGGCTAATGAGATGCAGTCGGAGACCGAGACAGGAGTGGAAGGGGCGGGGCCAGAGGGGGCGGGTTTGGAGGGAGAGGGGCCATGTTTGGAGGGGGTGGGGCCAGATACAGAGGAGGTGGGGCCATATTTGGAAGGGGCGGGGCCAGAGGCGGGACAGACTGCCGCTGAAGCTGATGGGAACAAGGAAGAGAAGATGGAGGAAGAAGAGGGAGTGGAGGTGGCGGAAGGAGGAGAGGAGGTGGAGGAGGAGAAGAGACCTGAGGAGCAGCGAGGAGAGGGGGAGGAGGTGGAGGAGGAGAAGAGACCTGAGGAGCAGCGAGGAGAGGAGGAGGAGAAGAGACCTGAGGAGCAGCGAGGAGGGGTAGAGGGTGAGGAGGAGGAGGAGGAGAAGAGACCTGAGGAGCAGCGAGGAGGAGAGGGGGAGGCAGGACTGGAAGAGGAGGAGGAAGGGTTTGAAGTTGGGGATGAGGAGGCGTTCTTGGTTGATGAGGAGATAGATGAAGGAGTAGAAGGAGAGGTAGAGGGAGGAAGAGATGATGGAGAGGAGGAAGGGATTGAGGCAGTTCTGGGGGATGAGGAGGAGGAGGAGTTGTTGCAGGAGGAAGATTCCAACGGAGTTGTAGTCATAGAGTAGTCCTCTCCTCCCAACCTCACTCTGGACCAATCACAGCCCCCCTGCCCAACCCCAGTTCACGCATCAGCCAATCAGATTAATTCATAAACATCGCACCTCCCCACCCCTTCTCTCCAAAACTCTCTCAAACACAACCCTCTAACAGTAAACGGTTATACATGCCTAGTTTTTTGTGTGTTTCTGAGTTCATGTTGTGCCTTTGTGGTAGTCTTGGCCAGGGGGAGGGCTGCTTGGCCGTGTACATTATAATGACACAACAGCAACACTCAGTTGACGGGACTGAATTATGATGTTGTTTTGTGTTTTCTGTTTTGGGGGTTTATTGACTTTGTCTTTTTTTAAAAAGTGCTTGTGTTTTTGTTTTCCTTTTTTGGGTTGATTGAAATAAACATTTATAACTCCTTTATAACAGTTTATTGTTGGCTTGGTTTGTTTGCTTCAAGTTTTCGGCATGGAACATGTCTTATTCAGAGGTGGTTCTAGAGCAGGCCAAGCTGGGGCCAGTTGTACTGCTAGCTCGCTGCCTTCTGTCGGACTCAAACATGCCTCCAAAGAGAGGGTGGTGAATGTCGCCCTCATGGACTAATGCTGCAGTATCTAGTATACTAGGTCTTGTAAAATCAATCTTTACCCTGAGCCCGTTCCAAACCTTTTTATGTTTATACCTGCAAAGTCCAGAAACAGTCCTGAGTAGTTTTCCATCAATTAATAAAACGTTTGGATTTTATTGGTTATTCAAAAAGGTATTGACAACTTTGTTTCTTACATTAAAACCACCTAAATATGAACACTGAATGAAACTTCCAGATGGTTTTAATAACAAAACATACGAAAAGAAATACCAAAGTGTTACATTTGATACAGAAATTGCCTAATTGAACTCAGTGTATCCTAATACAAAGGAAAATAATAGTAGAAAATAATGGTTGAGGAAAAGCAAAAAGTTGCACTGTGTGAATGTATACATCTTTTTGTTTAGTTTTTAATATAACGTGGAAGGTTTCCATAGCGAGAGGTGACATTCGACGAACCGACGTTCAACTGCCCTGCGTCTTACGTCATCGACGTCAAACGGGGCTGTTTGTTCTGGATTCAGGGTGAGGAAGATCTGCGCGCGCTGACATCTGAAGAGGAAGGTAATCAAAGGCGTTTTGGGGTCACTTTGTGGCGATATTGGTACGGCAGGCGAAAACATACAAACCCGGGAGTCTGGTAAAACTATTGGAACCGGTCTCGGTGACGTATTTCACCTGCTGTCAGCAAGCTGTGGCATCGAGGCACGAGCTGTCTCTTCGCAGGCCTGTCACCGGTGCGGACGCACGGGAAGATTCTCTACGTTGTCTTTACGTTGTCTAGCTTTGAGTCCACTGCACACGGTGTACGTTTTTTTTGTATGTGCCTTTATGATGAAGTAAGGGGCATTTTAAGGAGCAGCGGGCACTCCCTGTTGTCACTGCGCATGCTAGTCGCGGGACGGCAGCAGGCTAGTCGCTAACTAGCTAGGCTGTTTGTTTGTAGCCTCGTAGGCCGTATTCGTGACAGACTTAACGCATTTTCTGGTACGTAGCTTACGCAGTAAGGCGCTCACAGACTTAACGCATTTTCTGGTACGTAGCTTACGCAGTAAGGCGCTCAAAGCACGTGTGAAATACGATGTAGGTCTCAGAATAACGGCATTGTCCAAGTTAGTATTCCTAAAGAGTGTTTACGTACGTAGCTGTCAGTGTTTTTGCTGACACAGCTAACCTAGATAGCGGTTGTGTCGCTGCCATGGTGCCATTCAATAAACATTCCCCCAACCATAATAAAATACACACTCCTTTTTCAAAAACATTGCGTTCTGTGTGGTATAGCGCCATTTTGACTGTTAACTCGGCATATTGGGTCAAAATCCAGGACACTGGTATTCCTTCTCGTTTCTAAGCCGTATTAACTCCATGGGGTTTCTTTTAATTAGCTTAGAAAACACTTTGAAGCTAGAATGTCAGTTTTGGAGATAGCGACGCGCTTTCCAGTCTTGTGACTCGTTTTGTTGACACAGTGCCTTGCATGTTTTTGTTCATTCTTGGCAACACGCAGTCATCAATAGTTTTGTGTTTCTCTGGCGAGTGTGTGTTAGACTCGTGAGTGTGTACGATAAGTTTTTTGAGCGTTTTAATCAGAACGTCTCTTTCTCCTCCCTCTCTCTCCCAACCCTCAACTCTCTCTCCCTCCTCTGTAATATCTCCAAGCTTTCTCAAGGGATTTTCTACTGTGTCAGGTAACATCCATTCCCCAATCTCTCAATCCAAGACCAAGCCCAGCTTGCCCATCATCAGCCCTGACTACCTCCAGCAGAGATGCCCCTTCCCCATGACTAGACGCAGGTTAACTAACTGCAGGCAGAGATGTAAGTCCCCTTTAACAGACGTCACACAAACACATGCAGCCTCACAGATGGAGAGGGAGAAAGGGGGAGAGGAAGGGGGAGACAAGGAGGTGTTTATAAACGATGTAAGGACTAATACAACATCTCAACATACTCTAGTCATGATGAGGAGGAGGAGGAAGATGATGATGATGAGGAGGGCAGTGATGAGGATGATGATGATGATGCTGATCTTCCTCCCCAGAGAGCCCAGTGATAGGTATGATGGCCTGAAGGTGACCCCCCCCCCCCCCCCCAGGGTCGTACCGTCTGACTGGGACTCCCCCCTCCCCTTCCTCCTGCTCCTGCTGTTGCTATGGGAGACGGCCTGGAGGCGGGCAGCAGCCAGGGTCTGCCCCTGGCCCCGCCCCCCCTCTACTTCAACCACCCCCCTCCCGAGACATGGAACCCTTCGAGACCCAAACGGCAGACCAATCAGCTACAGGTATGGGGGTGGTTTGGGGGACAAATTGGCTTCTGGTGGTGTGTTGTCCAGTGGTCCAGTGTTGCCAGGTGGGATGTGATCCAGTGCTGCTAGGTGGGACATGATCCAGTGTTGCTAGGTGATTCTGTGTCTGTGTTGCAGTACCTCCTGAAGGTGCTGTTGAAGACCCTGTGGAAGCACCAGTTTTCTTGGCCCTTCCAGGCTCCCGTAGACGCCATCAGACTCAACCTGCCTGTACGTACTGTGTGTGTGTGTGTGCGTGTGTACGTACTGTGTGTGTGCGTGTGTACGTACTGTGTGCGTGTGTACGTACTGTGTGTGTGTGTGCGTGTGTACGTACTGTGTGCGTGTGTACGTACTGTGTGTGTGCGTGTGTACGTACTGTGTGCGTGTGTACGTACTGTGTGTGTGCGTGTGTACGTACTGTGTGCGTGTGTACGTACTGTGTGCGTGTGTACGTACTGTGTGTGTGCGTGTGTACGTACTGTGTGTGTGTGCGTTTCTCAAGCTTCCTTCCTTGTCTCCATCCCCCCCCCCCCCTCCCTCCCCATGTCCCACGACCCCCCCCCTCCCAGGACTACTATAAAATCATCAAGCAGCCCATGGACCTGGGCACCATCAAGAAGCGTCTGGAGAACAGCTATTACTGGAACGCCCAGGAGTGCATCCAGGACTTCAACACCATGTTCACCAACTGCTACATCTACAACAAGGTACACACACACACATAGGTACACACCATTTCCAGAGTATTTTCAGGCTTTCAACCCGCTGTGTGTGTGTGTGTGTGGCGTGTGCGCGTGCGCGTGCGTGTGTGTGCAGCCAGGGGATGACATCGTGCTGATGGCGGAGGCTCTGGAGAAGATGTTCCTGCAGAAGATCACAGAGATGCCCCAGGAGGAGACGGAGATCGCCGTGGTTACCAAGGGTCGCCGCGGCAGCCGGCGAGACTCAGGTGTGGGTTTATGGGATGGAGACCTCACCATACACGCTGTCTCAGAGCCACCAACACGGTTTCCTAACTCTCTCTACTCTCCTCCTCTCTGTTTCTTCTCTCTATTTCCTTACCTATCCCTCTCTCTATCTCTCCCCCCCTTACCTATCCCTCTCTATTTTCCCCCCTTACCTATCCTTCTCTCCTCCTCCCCTTACCTATCCCTCTCTCTATCTCTCCCCCCCTTACCTATCCCTCTCTATTTTCCCCCCTTACCTATCCCTCTCTATTTTCCCCCCCCTTACCTATCCCTCTCTCTATCTCCTCCCCTTACCTATCCCTCTCTCTATCTCTCCCCCCCTTACCTATCCCTCTCTATTTCCCCCCCCTTACCTATCCTTCTCTCCTCCTCCCCCTTACATATCCCTCTCTCTATCTCCTCCCCTTACCTATCCCTCTCTCCTCCTCCTCCCCTTACCTATCCCTCTCTC
>NC_085039.1:12338477-12371055 GCF_963692335.1 Osmerus eperlanus
GAGGAGGAGGAGGGAGGGAGGGTGGCCTGAGGAGGAGGAGGAGGAGGGAGGGAGGCCTGAGGAGGAGGGGGAGGGAGGGAGGGAGGGTGGGAGGCCTGAGGAGGAGGAGGAGGGAGGGAGGGCGGCCTGAGGAGGAGGAGGGAGGGCGGCCTGAGGAGGAGGAGGAGGAGGAGGAGGGAGGCCTGAGGAGGAGGAGGGAGGGAGGCCTGAGGAGGAGGAGGAGGGAGGGAGGCCTGAGGAGGAGGGGGAGGGAGGGTGGCCTGAGGAGGAGGAGGGAGGGAGGGCGGCCTGAGGAGGAGGAGGAGGGAGGGCAGCCTGAGGAGGAGGAGGGAGGGAGGCCTGAGGAGGAGGAGGGAGGGAGGCCTGAGGAGGAGGGAGGGCAGCCTGAGGAGGAGGAGGAGGGAGGGAGGCCTGAGGAGGAGGGGGAGGGAGGGCGGCCTGAGGAGGAGGAGGGAGGGAGGGCGGCCTGAGGAGGAGGGGGAGGAGGGAGGGAGGCCTGAGGAGGAGGGGGAGGGATGGCGGCCTGAGGAGGAGGAGGGAGGGAGGCCTGAGGAGGAGGAGGAGGGAGGGAGGGAGGGAGGTGGCCTGAGGAGGAGGAGGAGGAGGGCAGCCTGAGGAGGAGGAGGGAGGGAGGGCGGCCTGAGGAGGAGGGGGAGGGAGGGCGGCCTGAGGAGGAGGAGGAGGAGGAGGAGGAGGAGGAGGGAGGGCGGCCGGAGGAGGAGGAGGGAGGGAGGGAGGGTGGCCTGAGGAGGAGGAGGAGGAGGGAGGGAGGCCTGAGGAGGAGGAGGAGGGAGGGAGGGAGGCCTGAGGAGGAGGAGGAGGAGGAGGAGGGAGGGCGGCCTGAGGAGGAGGAGGAGGAGGGAGGGTGGCCTGAGGAGGAGGAGGAGGAGGAGGGAGGGAGGCCTGAGGAGGAGGAGGAGGGGTTGGGTCTACCGCTGTAAAAGCAGTAGTTTTCTTCCCGTTACCCTCTGACCTCTGACCCCTGCAGCAGAGAAAGAGCCAGAAGAGGAAGGCGGATACGACCACGCCCACCGCCAACGACCAGCTCAGCGAGTCATCTCCAATGGCGACGGAGCCCCGCCCCCGGCGAGAGAGCAGCCGTGCGTCCAAGCAGCCCAGACAGGACTCCGCCCAGCCGGACTCCCAGCACGGAGGTAGGAGGGGTGGTGTGTGTGTGTGTCAGTGGGGAATGAGGTGAGGAGTGATGAGGTCTGTGTGAGAGTGAGGTGCATGTACTGAGGAGAGAGTGTGCTGTAACCCTCCTCCCTCCCTCCAGTGGGGGACTCTGCGCCCCCGCTGACCCCCAGCAGGGAGCAGGGCTTGCGGGGCTGCGCGGGGCTGGTGAGGGAGATGCTGTCTCAGAAGCACACAGCCTACGCCTGGCCCTTCTACAAGCCCGTGGACGCGAAGGCCCTGGGTCTCCATGACTACCACGACATCATCAAACACCCCATGGACCTCAGCACCATCAAGGTGAGGTCATCAGAGGGGGACAGGGGGTGGTGATGTCATCAGTGGTTGACGGGGGCGGGTGAGGTCATTTAGGGGTGAGATGTGGTCCTCAGGCAAGTAGGAAGTAGTGATGAGGTCATCAGTGCTGGACAGTGCTCATAATAGGAATACCATTCACCTGGTGTGTGTGTGTCCAGGTTAAGATAGACAGCAGGGCGTACAGGGATGCTCATGAGTTTGCGTCAGACGTCAGGATGATGTTCTCCAACTGCTACAAGTACAACCCTCCTGACCACGATGTGGTCGCCATGGCACGCAAGCTGCAGGTACACACACACACACATAAACAGATGCACACACACAGGTACCCACACATACACACACACATACAGACACACAGGTACATAACACACACACCCACTACTCTGACCCCTAACCCTGACAGGATGTGTTCGAGATGCGATTCGCCAAGATGCCAGACGATCCGGAGGAGCCCGCCTCTATGCCCGCCTCCTCGCCCAGCCTCCACCAACCAGCACCCTCCACCAGACAGGCACCTCCCACCAGACAGGCACCTCCCACCAGACAGGCCCCTCCCACCGTAGGGCCCTCCTCCTCTTGCTCCTCCCCCTCGGAATCGGAATCGTCGGCCGGCGACTCAGAACACGAGCGGACTCAGCGATTGGCCGAGCTGCAGGAACAGGTGAGAGGTGGAGCACTTTGGTACCCGTGTGTGTTAGCTAGCTAATGTGTGTTGGTGCCCATACTTACTTGTTTGTTTATGGATGTGTGTGTGTGTTATGTACGTGTGTGTGTGTGTTATGTACGTGTGTGTGTGTTATGTACGTGTGTGTGTGTGTTATGTACGTGTGTGTGTGTTATGTATGTGTGTGTTATGTACGTGTGTGTGTGTTATGTACGTGTGTGTGTGTTATGTACGTGTGTGTGTGTGTTATGTACGTGTGTGTGTGTTATGTGTGTGCGTGTGTTATGTACGTGTGTGTGTTGCAGCTGAAGGCGGTGCATGAGCAGCTGGCTGCCCTGTCGCAGCCTCCGGCCCTCAAGAGGAGAGACCGAGACAAGAAGGAGAAGAAGAAAGACAAGAAGAAGAAGCCAGGAGGGGAGGAGCCTCTGGAGGTGGCCCCGCCCCCTGCCCTGCTCCAGCCAACCAGGAAGAGCAGAATCACCAAGGACCCGGTCACGCCCAAGAAGGTCAAGAAACCGAGGTGAGGTCACGTGTGTGTGTGTGTGTGTGTGTGTGTGTAGGCGTGAGAGTGTTTGCTGCAAACTCTGAGTATCTTACAATTCAGCTCTTGCAATCTCTCTCTCTCTGCCCCCCCCCCCCCCCTCACAGTAAGAAGGAAGGAGTGGTGAAGAACAGTCGCCCTGGCAACACCCTTCAGTCTGGCCCCACCCCCCTCGACCCCTCCGGGTCCGAGGACCACACAGGTGTGTGTGTGTTAGGACCCAGGTATGTGTGTGTTCTCATCTCCTCCTCATCTCCTCTTTCCAATCTCTTCCAATTTCCTCCCTCCAGGCGTGTTTGTGGGCGGGGCCGACCGGTCTAAGCCAATGTCGTACGAGGAGAAGCGTCAGCTGAGCCTGGACATCAATAAGCTGCCCGGCGACAAGCTGGGCCGCGTCGTCCACATCATCCAATCACGCGAGCCTTCGCTGAAAAACTCGAACCCGGACGAGATCGAGATCGACTTTGAGACGCTCAAGCCGTCCACGCTGAGAGAGCTGGAGAGATACGTGTTCACCAGCCTCCGCAGGAAGAAGAGACCTGGTGAGGGTGTGTGTGTGCGAGAGGGTGTGTGTGTGTGTGAGAGAGAGAAAGAGTGTGTGTGTTTGTGTGTGTGTGTGTGAGAGAGAGAAAGTGTGTGTGTGTAAGGGGGGAGGGGGTGTGAGTGAAATGCATTTCTTTCATAAGATGCAAGTCAGCACTGAGTGTGTAAAGGTGTGTGTGTTGCAGCAGAGAAGGCTCTGGAGGTGACCAGTGTGATGAAGATGAAGACTGGATCTTCATCAGGCAGCAGTGAATCTTCATCTGACAGCGAGGATGAGCCCGACACAGGTACACACACACACACACACACGCACACACACCTGACACACACACTCTCCTCCCTTTCCTAACCCTTCTCCCCCCCCTTCTCTCTCCAGGGTTGGTTCCCAAACAGAAGAAGCAGGCTCCTCCCCCTCGGAGGCCCCCCCCCCAGCACCCCCCCAGCGCCCCTGCCCCCCCCCAACCCCCCTCCCAGCCCCTGGCTCCCCCTGCCCCAGGCCCCCACCCCCCCTCCCTGGACAACACTTTTGATCCCCTGGGTCACTTCCTGCCCCCCCCACTGCCCCAGGCCGGGCCCATCTCTGAACCCTCCCATAATAATGCAGGGGCAGTCGCCGTCGGCAACAACCCCCACCTCAACTCTGGAAGCGAGACACACCCCTTCCTGAACCCCTCGCCAGGTATGGACACACCTACTTATTTCATGTGAGCTCTCTGATATCTTAAAAATTACTTTTTGTAATCCAAAACCTTTTTCCCTCCCTGTTTTCTCCTCCTCGCCCCCTCCCTGTTTCTCCTCCTCTCCCCCTCCCTGTTTTCTCCTCCTCGCCCCCTCCCTGTTTCTCCTCCTCTCCCCCTCCCTGTTTCTCCTCCTCTCCCCCTCCCTGTTTCTCGTCCCTCGTCCCACACTGTAGCTCTCCACAGCGCCCTCCCCCAGCAACCATCTCGCCCTAGCAACAGAGCTGCAGCCCTCCCCCCTAAACCCCTGCAGCCTCCCCCCTCCTCCTCTGGCCCCCTCTTCCTCCCCCAGCCTCCCCCCATCTCCTCCGCCCCCCTCCCACAACCACCCCCTCGCCCCCGCGTCCCCTCCCCCACGCCGCACGGCATTCTGGGAACCCTCTCCGCCCAGCCCCCTCAGGCCCTATTGGAGGACGACGAGGAGCCGACGCCCACAAACTCAGAGACTCCGCCCCCTCCCTCTCTGGCTGCGAGCCAGGTTCAGATGTGCCCGCAGACACGCCCATCCGCGACACACACACAGCCCCACATACACATACCCACACACACACACCCGCCTGTCACTCACTCCCAGCTGATGCAGGCGGCGGCAGTAAACACGGCAATGTCCGGTGTGACACTTGTGAAGTCGACACAGGAAGAGCAGCTGGAGTTTACACACTCGCTCACACACACACACTCGCTCACACACACACAACCGTCGCTCACACACACACACCCGTTGTTGCTGGGACAGAAGGGGGCAGCTTTGCAGCAGAAACTACAGCAGATACAACAACAACAGCTAAAGCAGCAGCAGCCGTCGCCTGGCAACAAGATGGAGTCGTTTACTTCAGGTAACACACACAAAGTGCACATACGCACACGATCCCCTTTCTGTCCCGTTAAACCGACCAATGTAACTCTCTGCTGTCTCTGATAGGTCCCCTGAGGGGAAGCCCCTCCCCCCTGATGACGCATTCCCCCCAGATTCCTCCATACAATCCAATAGGACAGCACTCTCCCTCTCTGTCCAAGAAGCCTGTGAGTTGTGTGTGTGTGTGTGTGTGATAGAGCTAAAGGATAAAGGATTTTTAAGGCCAATATCGATAAAAATATTTGGTGAAATCTGATATTCCGATATATATATCAAAAATAAAATATCCAGAAGCACGTTACAAAACATAAACAGCAAATGTTTACTCCTCGACAGGTCTGCAAACGCCTTTGTAAACCGAGATTTGTTCAAACGTCAGCGTTTGCTGACCTGTCGGGGAGTAAACATTTGCGGTTGTATATTTGGTTTCTTATATACAACAATACGTGGGAAGATCACAAATCAAACAGGTTGAATCTGGAGCAGACGCCATGTTGTCAGAGCAATCAGCTGCACTTGCACTGGTGACGTCACTACATCTCCAAGGCAACATATCAACAACATCAATTCGTCTTCTGTCTGCTTCAGATACTTCTTTAAAACGGGAAGCGATTGCGGGGCATTTGCGGACCTGTGCAAAAAACATATTTGGTTGTTTTAGGTTTTTTTTAGGCAATTTAGGCTACTTTGTTGCCGAGCAGATGCCACGTTGTTAAGGCCAATGGCTACATCTCCAAGGCAACCGCTTGTTGCTAGGTCCGTAAAAACGTTTATTTACCTCTGCGAACTTTCAGGAGGTATATAAACGGATTTATTAACTTTTGAGAATGTCTTCTGGACCAATAGGAACAGCGTATTGGTCCAATTATTACACTAGTATATAAGAAACAGATTTCCCTAACAGTAGTTATTTGTAGTTATTTATGAGTCCTCACTAAAATACAAGGATAATGCACTTTAAAAATAAACTTGTTTGTTTTATTGTCACAACAGAACAGAAGAACATCAAAATATATTATATAAGTTCTGATAAATGAAATGTATAAAAATACAAACTTAAGATATGAAAGATAAAGTCCTTTGAACACAATAAAAAAAAATAGTATTATTATAAATGCCAATACCGATAGAAAATTAAAAACCGATTAAAAATGCCTAATATCGGCCGATAATATTGGCCCGCCGATAAATCGGTCAGGCTCTAGTGTGTGTAGTGAAAATGTTTGTGCCTATTTAAAAACATTTCATTTGTGAACTCGGGTGTGTGTGTGTGTACCTATTTTTTTACTGCTATTACTCTTACACTGTGTGTGTGTGTGTGTGTGTGTGTGTTGAGCAGGACCAGAGGGCCCCCTTGATGGGTGTGAAGGAAGAAAAGCCCCCCTCCCCCTTTAGCCCCTCCCCTTCTCCCTTTAGCTCCGCCCCTTGTCAAGACTTACACAAACCCTCCGACAGCAAACACACACACAGTAAGTACACACACATAAGTAACACACTCTCTTCACTATGTATCTGTTCTTCCTCTACTTTTACTTTTGTTCATCTCCTCTCTCTCTTTCTCCCTTCTCTCTCTCCATGTTTTCTCTCTCCATGTTTTCTCTCTCTCTCTCCCTCCATGTTTTCTCTCTCAAACTTTTACCAACCAATGACATTGTTTCTCCAGGATCAGATGTGAAGCCATTGGACGGTTCTCGTCCCGGGCTCCGCCTCCCTGACTCCCTGGCTCCGCCCCCCTCTCAGCAGGAGGTGAAGCAGGAACCGAGAACCCCCACCGGCCCCAAGAAAACACAGGTGTGTGTGTGTGAGATTGTGTGTGTGTGAGAGAGTGTGTGTGTGTGTCATCTAGACTAGCAGAATAATGCAATTCTTTCATTTTTCTCCCCTTCCCTCCTCTCATCTTCCACCCCCCCTCCAGACCATGGGTTCGTGGGCCAGCCTGGCCCAGCGCTCCCCCTCCACGCCCTCCTCCCTGCTTCGCTCCTCCTCCACGCCCTCCTCCCTGCTCCGCCCCCCCTCCACGCCTTCCTCCCTGCTCCGCCCCCCCTCCACGCCCTCCTCCCTGCTCCGCTCCTCCTCCGACATCTTTGAGCAGTTCAGACGCGCGGCGCGGGAGAAGGAGGAGAGGGAGAGGCTGCTGAGAGCCCAGGCCCACCGCAGGGAGAAACTACGGTGAGGGGGGGGGGGGGAGGAGAGAAGAGAGAAGAGGGGAGGAGAGAAGGGACAGAGAAAGAGGAGCGTGCTTAAAAGCTGGAGGATGGATAGTTGAAAAAATAACAAAATATTTTACGTTTCCCACCGCCACTTCCTGCTTCCTGTCTGCAGTAGCCGTGACGACGAGGACACCACGGAGCCGGGCCGCAGGTCTCAGGAGGACTCCCGCCGTCGTCCGGAGCAACAGTCTCCCCTGGCTGCCACACCACCGGCCTCGACCCCGCCCACCAACTCCCCACAGGCTCCGCCCCCACAGCCCCCGGCCACGCCCCCAGCCTCCGCAGCTGCACAGAACGCCCTCGACCAGCAGAGGGAGCTGGCTAGGAGGCGAGAACAGGAGAGGAGGAGGAGGGAGGCGGTAGGAACACTACTACACAATATATTACACAACATTACACTATACTACACTACACTATACCACACACTATACTACATTTACATTTAGTCATTTAGCAGACGCTCTTATCCAGAGCGACTTACAGTAAGTACAGGGGCATTCCCCCCGAGGCAAGTAGGGTGAAGTGCCTTGCCCAAGGACACGTCAGTTGGCATGACCGGGAATCGAACTGGCAACCTTCAGATTACTAGCCCGACTCCCTCACCGCTCACCACCTGACTCCCTGTACTCCCTATACTACTATACTATACTACACACAATACTATACTACACTATACTATACCATACTATACCATACTACACTACTATACTACACTACACTATACCATACTACACTACACTACACTACACTACCATACTATACCATACTACACTACTACACTACACTATACCATACTACACTACACTACACTACACTACTATACTATACCATACTACACTACTATACTACACTACACTATACCATACCATACTACACTACTATACTACACTACACTATACCATACTACACTACACTACACTACACTACACTACCATACTATACCATACTACACTACTATACTACACTACACTATACCATACTACACTACACTACACTACACTACTATACTATACCATACTACACTACTATACTACACTACACTATACCATACCATACTACACTACTATACTACACTACACTATACCATACCATACTAGACAACTTTCTGTCCCCCCCTCTCTCTCCTGCTCAGATGGCAGACACCATAGACATCAACTTTCAGAGTGACCTCATGGCCATCTTCGAGGAGAACCTGTTCTGAGGGAGAGCGAGAGGAGAACCTGTTCTGAGGGAGAGCGAGAGGAGAACCTGTTCTGAGGGAGAGCGGGAGGAGAACCTGTTCTGAGGGAGAACGAGAGGAGAACCTGTTCTGAGGGAGAACGAGAGGAGAACCTGTTCCGAGCGAGAGGAGAACCTGTTCTGAGGGAGAACGAGAGGAGAACCTGTTCTGAGGGAGAGCGAGAGGAGAACCTGTTCCGAGGAAGAGCGAGAGGAGAACCTGTTCTGAGGGAGAGCGGGAGGAGAACCTGTTCTGAGGGAGAACGAGAGGAGAACCTGTTCTGAGGGAGAACGAGAGGAGAACCTGTTCTGAGGGAGAACGAGAGGAGAACCTCCAACAAGATATCGCTCATGCATACACACACACTCTCTCACTCACACTCTCCCTCCCTCCCACCTCCTCCCCCCTGTAGCCGTGGACACGTGGATTTGTGGTTGCCGAGGGCAACAGAGTGAAATCAGACACTTGATCAAGCCCCAGACTCTCTTCTCCTCACTGACAAGGTGGGAGGAGCCAATGAAAGGGGGAGGGGTCTTTTTAAATTGAAAAATACCAAGTGGGGGGGGGTTAATTTAAGAAAATTACTGAAAAAGAAGAAGCAGGGAAAAAAATCATGAATTAATGAAGCTTGTTAATACTTGTTCTCTTTTTGGACTAGCATGAGGAGCGAGGGATGAGGAGCGAGGGATGAGGAGCGAGGGATGAGGAGGGAGGGATGAGGAGGGAGGGAGGGATGAAGAGCGAGGGATAAGGAGGGAGGGATGAGGAGGGAGGGAGTTTCAAACCGATGAGTGAACCAGAGGAAGGAAAGCCTCTCTTTATTTCCCCTCATCTCTCCCTCATCTTCTCCCCCTCTCTCTCTCCACACATGTTGGGTGGGGGAGGAAGGGGGGAGTGTGTGCTAGGGCAGAGGGAGGTTATCTGAGTGGGGGAAGATTTCTTTTTTTTTTCTTTCCCTTTTTGTGGTTTTCTTCTCAGGACCCAGTGGAGATGGGCTGCATTCCAACACTTCAGAAACACATCCTTCCTCTAGTCCTCCCCTCCTTCACAGATTTAAAAGTGTTGTAGCCTCCTAGCTTAAAAGCTCGCTATCTACTCTACCTACGCGGATAATGTTTTAAACACAGTTAGTGAATTAGCTACAGAGCAAGGAAACAACATAGCTTGACAGTTACACAGTTTGACAGCCGCATAGCTTGTTATCTTTGAACGTCAGTTAGCTGTGAGCTAGCTACCTAGCGCTTCTGACACGGCTAACTTGATAGCTTGCTAGCTAAATAGCTTTCCTTGACCCTTGACTTCTACATTAAGAAGGAGGAGAAGGAAAATGGGAGGGAGGGGGAGAGAGAAAGGGAAGGAGGGAGGAAGAAAGAGAGAGAGAGAGAGGGAAAGAGGGAATAACCAACTGTGTTTAAGTATTGGAATGCGGCCTCTGCCTTAGTGCACCTGTGAGCTTGTGATCTAACACAAACACATATTATACATATTATATATATAGATACATAAATATATATTCTATACAATGAAATGTCACACACAAACTGAAGGAAAAGAAAGAATAAAGAATTCTGTCTTGTGGAGAGCATGGCTCTTCTGAATCTCTGCTTATGTTTTGGTTTTGTAAAATTGACTTTAAAGGGGGGGAATTATTATGATTCTGTTAAACTATCTTTTTTATTTTTGTCTTGATGGGTCTAACCATTTTCTCTCATTCTCTGGCCTTCCTTTCTTTACTCGATGCCAAAACCGATTTATTGAGTACTGAAAGTTCATTCATTTGTTTCCTTTTTTAAATTTACTTAAACAATTGTGTTTTCACTTTGTACTTGAGAATTTTTCAGTAATTTAATTTAATTCTTACTAATGAGTTTCCTGGTCCTCTTCACCCTTCTTGTCCAATCAAATATGTTCCTTCAAACAGTCTATGCTGTCATTGGTTGAGAATCACTGTTCATTCATCTTTTTGTTTCGTTTTTTGCTTGTTATTGCTTTTGAACTGTAAATCTTTTAATATTTTTACTTCATGTTATGGTTGTATTATGGATTTTATTTAATTGTATCTTTAAGTTCTTCATTTTACGATACTTTATCCTGCCCACCGTTGCTCTGATCTGATTGGATAAGAGCTGGAGGAAGTGTGGGGGGGGTCCATTGACCAGTAGAAAGGAAGAGGAATTCAGCTTGCTGTGGTGAAATAGAGTACATCCGTTCTAGGATTATATTTCTACGTTCTGAATCCCCCCCAACACATGCAGATCTATGGATTGCAGATCTATGCTCCTGTAAGATGAGACAAAAACTTTATTGACCCCCCCCCCCATTACAGCAGCTCAACTGCTCACAACTGAAAATAAAAATAGAATAGAAAAATCTCTACAAAATATAAAACTAATATTGGTTTTCTTCTCACACCTTTATTTTCCCGCATCATCATCCCATCTTTATCGCTTCCCTTCATCTCTCCTTCTTTCATATTCTGGTTGTTGTGTGTTTTTTCTCTTTCCCCCCTCGTCTTGAATACCTTGTTTGTATGTGGGTGTGTCTGCAGATGGTTCGATCCGTCTTGTTTGTATGTGGGTGAGTCTGCAGATGGTTCGATCCGTCTTGTTTGTATGTGGGTGAGTCTGCAGATGGTTCGATCCGTCTTGTTTGTATGTGGGTGACTGCAGATGGTTCTATCCGTCTTCTTCCCTTTATGGAGGCAACCATCTCTTTTTTAAGAAAAGTATTAAAATTATATAAAAAATTTACCTTTGGCAAGCGTGTGTCTGTTCTTGTGGAGTGTGTGTGTTCTTGGGGAAAGTGTGTGTTCTTGGGGAGGGTGTGTGTTCTTGTGGAGTGTGTGTTCTTGTGGAGTGTGTGTGTTCTTGTGGAGTGTGTGTGTTCTTGGGGAGTGTGTGTTCTTGTGGAAAGTGTGTGTGTGTGTGTGTGTGTGGAGTGTGTGTTCTTGTGGAGTGTGTGTGTGGAGTGTGTGTTCTTGTGGAGTGTGTGTGTGTGGAGTGTGTGTTCTTGGGGAGTGTGTGTGTGTGGAGTGTGTGTTCTTGGGGAGTGTGTGTCCTTGGGGAGTGTGTGTGGAACGGGAAGCTCTTGACCGTTAGCCTTGTAGTGACACAGGGAGTCTCTAACAACTTACACATCCAGTGTTACAATAATCAGTAGCCAATTGGTCAAATTGTGTGCAGGTGTGTGTGTGGTTATACCCGTGTGTGTGTCTATGTGAGAGAGGCACTCTCTCTCTGTCTCTGTTTATCCATCATCAGTAGGTACTTTATGTAACTGGATGATCAAGTTTTTCACATGTTTGACTCCTCATGGGGAAAATACACACATACATACACACACAGACACACTCACACAAATATGTAAATGTGTAGGTGTGGCTTTTTATCAGATGTATTTCCTTGTCCTCAGTAACAGTCAGACAGTTGGTGAGACAACCAGGAATCAACAGAGGTGAGACACACAACATAATAATATATACACAATACACATATTCCTTAATACTAGACGAAACAAATGTGTTTGTCATGGTGACGTGCTGATAATAGTGATGTTTGTGAACCGTTGGTGGAGAACTGAAGCCCAGAGAGAAGGCAGTCTCTCTGTCCTCTTCAGTTCCCTGCAGCCACCACAGTGATGTACCCAGTGATGTCAACAACACCCACCAGCAGAGGGCAGCAGTGTTGTAACGTCCTGATGACTTCTCTCTGCAGGCTGTCGTTCTGTGGAGTCACAGAGGAAGGCTGTGCTTCTCTGGCTTCAGCTCTCAGCTCAAACTACCGTCTGGGAGAGTTGGACCTGAGCTACAATCACCCAGGAGACACAGTTCTCTCTGGTCCACTCTGTAGACTGGAGAAACTCAAGTTAGTGTTGGTCACTGATACATTCCTCTTCATTTGCCATGTTCAATGCTGAGTAGTTGATTATTGTAGAATGATGTTATGTTGAGGTTCTGGTTGTCTGTTTAGCAAAGCTGTTGGTGTTTTGACATTCTCCTTTACTTTGTTAATCATCTCTGTTCCTGACCACTCTTCATACACAGGCTGTGTGTGTGTGTGTGTGTGTGTGTGTGTGTGTGTGTGTGTGTGTGTGTGTGTGTGTGTGTGTGTGTGTGTGTGTGTGTGTGTGTGTGTGTGTCACTGTCTGTTCCTCTCTGTCTCCCACAGTGTGGACCATAATGAAGAGATCTGGGTGAAACTACTACAGCTGCTTAAGAAGTGTAAGTGTTGTTTTGTACATCAGTACATCCAACATTGAGACTTGATGTTGATAGTGTTTGTGTGTGTGTGTGTGTGTGTGTGTGTGTGTGTGTGTGTGTGTGTGTGTGTGTGTGTGTGGGGGGGGGGGTAAACACATACCTGTACATACTGACACATGTATCCACTGACACACAGACAAACACACTCTCTCACACTCTTACTGGGGTCAATCCCAGAATCCTCTGACTGAAAATCAATCATGATTCTGATCCAGATTCTCTGCTCTGTTCTGTAGATGCCTGTGATCTCACACTGGACCCAAACACAGCTCACAGAACCCTCTCTCTGTCTGAGGAAAACAGGAGGGTGGTTTTGGTGGACAAGGACCAGCCGTATCCTGATCACCCAGAGAGGTTTGATGAACAGCAGCAGGTGCTGTGTAGAGAGGGTCTGACTGGACGCCATTACTGGGAGGTGGAGGTGGGGGGGAGGTGGGGGGTAGGTGGGGGGGGAGGTGGGGGGGAGGTGGGGGGGGAGGTGGGGGGGAGGTGGGTGGGGAGGTGGGTGGGGAGGTGAGGGGGGATGTTCTGGTAGGAGTGACGTATAGAAGCATCAGGAGGAGAGGGAGGAGTGCTGCCTGTAGACTTGGACACAACGACAGATCCTGGTGTCTGTAATGGCCTGGTTATAAACTCTCTGTTCATCACAATCATGAAAAGACTACAATACATGTCTCAGTCCATCAGAGTAGGAGTTTACCTGGACTGGCCAGCTGGTGTTCTGTCCTTCTACAGCATCTCCTCTGACACAATGACCCACCTGTACACATTTATCACCACCTTCTCTGAGCCCCTCTACCCAGTGTTTAGGTTTGATGTGATCTATTCCTCCTCAGTGACCCTGTGCCAGGTAGCGTAGTTCCTCCTGGAGGAACACAACATGGGTCTCCATGGAAACAGCCCCACTCCTGGTGCACATGCACACACACGCATCAGAACATCTCACACACACTCACAAACATCACACATGCATACCAGAACTTATAGCCTAATTACAATATGACATTGTTTTCTATAGGTATTCATTAACTATATACACAGTGGTGCATTAGTATTGTTATAGTAATATATTGATACAGACATTGTTCTGGGTTATATTCCTAACAGGGTCAGTGGATTCATCTATTTTGATGCATCAATCTACATTCTACTGTGTTACCTGTGTTTTTATTATACTCATTTTTGGGGGGGATACACTAGTGTATATATTTTTTTTTTTGTCATTTAGCAGACACATTCTTATCCAGAGCGACTTACGGTAAGTACAGGGACATTCCCCCGAGGCAAGTAGGGTGAAGTGCCTTGCCCAAGGACACAACGTCATGTTGGCACAGCCGGGAATCGAAATAGCAACCTTCAGATTACTAGCCCGATTCCCTAACCGCTCCGCCACCTGACTCTCACGTGTATATATACTATATACACTTTTTCTGTGATTGTACATCGTGAGTTACCTGGGAACTTTGTTGAGAATTAATAAAGTAAACTGAACATACACAATGGCCCCTGTGGTTGTTGGTAGTTATGGTTACTTCTACATAAACTAGAAGTTGTGTGCATCTTGGTTACCACCCGTATAATACAGAATCGTCCTGCAGTGTCCCTTACTGAGTCAATAGGGGAGGAAAAAAAACAGTAAAAAAGGCTGAAAATGAGAGTTGGAGTATAAGCTTATTGTAGGGTGTGATTGAGGGAGAGTTGGCTGAGAGGTAACTGTGGTTTAGTGTGTATGGTCACATGACTGTCTTGTTGCAGCAGTAAATCACAACTCAACATCCTAAAGTTCCGGCTGAATGTGTCCCACTGCATCAGCATCACACACTGCAGAATGACATCGGAGGAACAGAGAATGTGTGGGGGGATGATGTCATCAGAGAGCGAGAGAGAGAGGTGGTGAGGGGTATCACACACACATTAAAACAGACACTCACACACGCATCTGAGGGTGACTAAGGTTAATGTGACAGGGAGGGGGGGGATAAAGAGAGGGGAGGGAGGGGGGAGGGAGGGAGAGAGGAGGGAGGGGGGAGGGAGGGAGGAGGGAGGGGGGAAGGGAGGGAGAGAGGAGGGAGGGGGGAGGGGAGGGAGGAGGGAGGGGGGAAGGGAGGGAGAGAGGAGGGAGGGGGGAGGGAGAGATGAGGGAGGGGGGAGGGAGAGAGGAGGGAGGGAGAGGGGAGGGAGGAGGGGGAGGGAGGAGGGGTGGGTGTAAAGAGAGGGGAGGGAGGGGGGAGGGAGGGAGGAGGGAGGGAGGGAGAGGGGAGGGAGAGAGGAGGGAAGGGAGGGAGAGAGGAGGGAGGGAGAGGGGAGGGAGGAGGGGGAGGGAGGAGGGGTGGGTGTAAAGAGAGGGGAGGGGGGGGGGGTAAAGAGAGGGGAGGGAGGGGATGGAGAGGGGAAACATCATTGGGACATCAAGGTACCCACTAAATGTATTCCAGATGTCAATAAGCAATCCCATCTGTGATTAGCACACACACACACACACACGCACACACAGTCACGGTCTCACAGGCTTGTTCACATCTGCACAACAACTGTAGATTGACACAAACACACAAACACAGGCTTTGTCACGCTAGGAGTTCTGGTTGAATGCTGTCTCATTAAGTGTCCCTTCTCTGATTTGTGTGTTTTGAGTGAGTGTGTGAGTGTATTTTTGTGCGTGAACATGGTGAGCTCATAGGTTGCCGAGCTACAGAAAAGCCTGCAAACCCACTTCCTGTGTAGACGCTGAGGGTTCTGATTTAACAGTAACTACACACAACCTGTAGTGTACACACGCACACAACAGATCTGATTAGTATCAGTACCTTTTCTGTCCACTCTTGTATTAACACGTATAGAAGTGTTTCCTAACAAGCATGCCGACCGAGTCATTGACCATACTGCGAATAAACAAGTAGGTTTGTGTTAATATATAGACAGAACGCACCAAACATTCTGTTTTCGTTGATACCAAGCTACTGAGGACAATTGTCTTCATCACTCCGATTAGGCTACATGATTATCACCCTCTCCCCCGTTCATCACATCCTTCGTCTTTTATTATCTGGCGTCCGTTAACAATGTTAACCTTTCCGTGAACTACCTGTTTCCTCATACAGTTTAATATTTTTATTTATTGTAGAAACACAGTTTGAATTCTTAACTCTCATCTCAACGCTTCGTCGAGACGTCATAAATCAGACGGAAGTCTTCAGTCCACACTTGCACCTACCTTGTCAATCACCAAACCGACTCTGCCTATTGGATCCTGTGGTGCGCACGTCCAACCAGGGGAGGCCTTGGGGGCGGGAACTCGGCCGCCCAGGTTGAACAGAACACACCGATGTTCCTATTGTTTGTTGGATGTCACCGAGTCAGCCGCGCCCTTCGTTCCTACCCCCACCCTCCCCGGTTAGAGAGCTCGTTACGGACAGGTAAACTCTCCAACGACCAAAGTCACTCGAAACTGGAGAAAGGAACGTGATTTTCGTCCAACTTTGTATTTAAGAGAGAGGACTAGTTTTGAACCTGGAGGTTTTACATGGTGGAGTGACTGGAAGGGGAACACGGTAAGATACATGTTGAATAGTTAGCTTTCAAACAAAGCCAAACTTTTTTAGTGCAGTTTGTGAAAGGTAAAGCTCTGCGACTGCCAACATGGGCGGTAACATCCATATCCGTAACTTGTTGTATTTAATCAACTTGTTTCTAAAATACTTTTGGAGAAATAAAGATCTTTATTTTTCGCTTGTGCGAATCAAAAGGCGAGGTTATTGCGAATCTTTTCACCTCTCACTCCTTCGCCTTTTTCCGAACTTATTCCGAGAAGGCGCGAGTATGGGTAAGCGTGTGTGGGTGATGCGGGTTGGCTCGCGTGCAGTGGCAGTTGTGGAGTGCCTAAAAGGAAGAGAGCGCGCTTCATGTGTCAGCATGCAAAACATGAGCTTTTCAGCTTGGTGCAACTTTATTAATAACACTCCCCAGTTAGACACAAGGACAGATGAAGCGCTCCTAGTTCGGTGGGACGGGAGACAGTGGACAATTTACATTAGACCGATACCTACTCTACCGAGCGTTTGTGCGCAACAGGAGTGTTTTGTCGGTGTCCTGCCAATCACCGGTGGGATTCTACACGTTCACGCGTAACACACTCACCAAGGCCTGTACCCACGGCCTGGTGTTCAAGCACGCGCCTCAACTTGACCGGAGGAGATGGTGAAATAGTCATTTGCATAGGTCAGAGTCTCTTTTTTTCCAACTCATAGAGGTGGGGTGAAATAGTCATATCGTGCTTTTCGAGTTGAACTGTGTGTGTGTGTGTGTTACAAAACGTGTTCTAGGTGTTCCAAACGACTTTTCGTTTTCCGGAACAACATGCAGGCTGCGCTTGTTGTCGTTTTCAGCATCTGCCTGTGGTCGCCTTCTCGGTCTATCACAAGTGAAAGTGCGTCATTTACATTGGTAAACGTAGGCTTGTGTGAGTGTGTCTGTATGAGTAGAATAGCTTCTAAATTGAGTCAGGTGGCGGGGGAATGTCCCTGTACTTACTGTAAGTCACTCTGGATAAGAGCGTCTGCTAAATGACTAAATGTAAATTGGCACCAGTCTCATATGCCTCCCGCCGCGGAAGGCTCACCGTCACCATGCACATGCGCACACACACACAGTCACCCGGCTTGTCTTGTTTATAAGGGCCGTGTTATCGGCACACATTAAAACAACGCCAATTAAGACACCCCCACACACTTCCCTACACCCCCACACATACATACACACATACACACACGGTTTGTAGTACTTATGGGGTAATTCTAACAGGTCATGAGAGAGGAGAGGGGAAGGAGAGAGAGATCTCGCACAGCGGGTGTGTCTTCTCTGGTAATAACAGGTTAGGATTCAAACTGCTGTTTCCTGAACCAGTTCACACACACACACACATGTGCTTGTTTGTTAGCGGGTGTGTGTCAGAGGCAGAGGGGTCGTCATGGTATCATGGTAGACGTCCACGTCAAATTCAGAACAGCTGATGGAACTGCTTTATAAATGTCTGGTGTCATCAGACACACAGACATCCTGTGTGGACTTATGGAGGAAGTGAGTTAGAGGCACCTAAGAGAGAGAGGGGAGAGAGACATGAGAACTGAAGGGGGAGAGAGAGGAGAGAGAGAGGCACCTAACAGAGAGGGGAAAGAGACATGATAACTGAAGGGAGAGAGAGGGGAGAGAGAGGCACCTAACAGAGAGGGGAGAGAGACATGAGAACTGAGGGGAGAGAGAGGCACCTAACAGAGAGGGGAGAGAGACATGAGAACTGAAGGGAGAGAGAGGGGAGAGAGGCACCTAAGAGAGAGGGGAGAGATACATGAGAACTGAAGGGAGAGAGAGGCACCTAAGAGAGAGGGGAGAGAGACATGAGAACTGAAGGGAGAGAGAGGGGAGAGAGAGGCACCTAAGAGAGAGGGGAGAGAGACATGAGAACTGAAGGGAGAGAGAGGCACCTAAGAGAGAGGGGAGAGAGACATGAGAACTGAAGGGAGAGAGAGGGGAGAGAGAGGCACCTAAGAGAGAGGGGAGAGAGACATGAGAACTGAAGGGAGAGAGAGGCACCTAACAGAGAGGGGAGAGAGACATGAGAACTGAGGGGAGAGAGAGGCACCTAACAGAGAGGGGAGAGAGACATGAGAACTGAGGGGAGAGAGGCACCCAAGAGAGAGGGGAGAGAGACATGAGAACTGAGGGGAGAGAGAGGGGAGAGACACATGAGAACTGAGGGGAGAGAGAAGGGAGAGAGAGGCACCTAAGAAGCACTGATGCCACTGTCACGTCTCCTGCAGAGGCGTGTGTGTGTAACTGTGGGTCCTGTTTCTTTTTGAAGAGACATGAGAACTGAGAGAGGTATGGGGAAGAGGTGAGGGGGGAGGGGAGAGAGAGGGGAGAGAGACATGAGAACTGAGGAGAGAGACATGAGAACTGAGGAGAGAGAGAGGCAGTGTTTCAGTTCCAGTATTGAGCTGGCATGAGTTGACCAGAGGACCCAATGACAGCTCAGTGTGGGAGGGGTTTAGCTGGGTTCGTGGGAGGAGTTTGTGAGTTCAGACAGCTGGATGTTTCAGTTCCTGAACACACACACCCATACACACACATACATACACACACACACACACACTATAGGAAACTTCAACACACACACTGTAAGAGACCCTAAGACACACACAGTGTAGAACACGTGTGCAGGAATACACGTCACACACACTCAACCACCACACACGTACACACTCAACCACACACACACACACAACCACCACAAACACTCCCTCTACATTCCTGATCTTTAGTCAGAGTTAGTTCAACTCTTTCTCTGTTTCCCTCCCAGTTCCGTCGCTCACACTCCCTCTCTGTCGGAGACTGGGTCAGTAGGGATGTGTTTGCATGTTTGGGTGCGTGTGTGTGTTGAGATAGAGATTGGGTTACACGGGTGATTGTGTAATTCTGAGGTGTGTCTGTACAGTAGAGAACTGCCTCACTGTTTCTGTAGCTGAAGGAGAGGGGTGTGTGGGTGTATGGGTGTGGGTGTGTGTGGGTGTGGATGATTTGTACACACATACACACACACACAAACTTGAGACTGAAGACTATTACAGCTAGCTCTTTGTTTCTTTCCTAAAAGCTTTTTCTAGAGCTTGAATGGTTTTAATTATTTGTATTTTGTGTGTCTATGTTATTGTCTGAGATTGTGCAGCTCTTGTCTAAAATATTGTTATTGATCTCTCACACACAGATCTGCACCTTTGGAGGAGAGACATGTCAATCAAACATCTGTTGGCATGTCCATACACAACCCACCAATAGGGAAAGTCTGCATGTAGCTCTAACCCCGTCCCTCTCATACGCCCCTTCCCTCTCAAGCATTCAGCCAACCCCATTGGCCCATTCCTCTGAAGTCCCGCCCACTCCCCCGGCTCCGATCTCATTGGCCAGATGGCTGCCACCGCCCCGCCCACCCAGGCGATGGCCGACGCCCACAGGTGCTACGAAAACGAAACTGTGAAGTTTTTCTACAACGAGAGCGGGAAGATCATCAGCGACCACTGGCGTCGCCGTGACTACATGGTGGTGGGCCTCGGCCTGACGGTCTGTGTCATCGTCATCCTCTCCAACATCCTCGTCATGACGGCCATCTTCATCAACCGCCGCTTCCACTACCCCATCTACTACCTGCTGGGAAACCTGGCCGCCGCTGACCTGTTCTCTGGTAGGTACTGCAGGAGTACTGCAGGAGTACTGCAGGAGTACTGCAGGAGTACTGTAGGCTGGATAGCTAACTAGTAGCAAGACAATATAAAGCTGGTACTTAAGCTGTATTGTAGTATCAGTACAGTATTGATGCAGTATTAGTATAGCATTAGTACAGTATTTATTCAGTATTAGTACAGTACTGATGCAGTATTAGTATAGTATTAGTACAGTACTGATGCAGTCTTAGTATAGTATTAGTACAGTACTGATTCAGTATTAGTATTAATACAATACTGATGTAGTATTGGTACAGAACTGATGCAGTACACCCCCCCATCTCCAGGCATCTCCTACCTCCACCTCATGTTCCACACTGGCCCCTGGACCATGAAGCTGTCGCCCACCCAGTGGTTCATCCGGCAGGGCCTGATCGACACCAGCCTGACCGCCTCCGTGGTCAACCTCCTGGCCATCGCCGTGGAGCGCCACCAGACCATCTTCACCATGCAGCTGCACAGCAAGATGACCAACCGGCGGGTGGGCCTCCTGATCGCAGGGATCTGGGCCCTGGCCATCGTCATGGGCCTGGTGCCCACCATGGGCTGGCACTGCATGTGCGACCTGCCCAACTGCTCCACCATGGCTCCACTCTACAGCCGCAGCTACCTGGTGTTCTGGGCACTGCTGAACCTGCTGACGTTCTCCGTCATGCTGGCCGTGTACACGAGGATCTTCGTGTACGTGCGGAGGAAGAGCCAGAGGATGAGCCAGCACACCACGCAGGCCCGGCACAAGGAGACGGTGGTGAACCTGATGAAGACCGTGTCCATGATCCTGGGTGAGGAGGGGGGGGGGTGGGGTGGAGACCGTGTCCATGATCCTGGGTGAGGAGGGGGGGGGGGGAGACCGTGTCCATGATCCTGGGTGAGGAGGGGGGGGTGGAGACCGTGTCCATGATCCTGGGTGAGGAGGGGGGGGGGGGAGACCGTGTCCATGATCCTGGGTGAGGAGGGGGGGGTGGAGACTGTGTCCATGATCCTGGGTGAGGAGGGGGGGGGGGAGACCGTGTCCATGATCCTGGGTGAGGAGGGGGGGGGGGAGACCGTGTCCATGATCCTGGGTGAGGAGGGGGGGGGTGGAGACTGTGTCCATGATCCTGGGTGAGGAGGGGGGGGGGGGAGACCGTGTCCATGATCCTGGGTGAGGAGGGGGGGGGTGGAGACTGTGTCCATGATCCTGGGTGAGGAGGGGGGGGGGGGGAGACCGTGTCCATGATCCTGGGTGAGGAGGGGGGGGTGGAGACTGTGTCCATGATCCTGGGTGAGGAGGGGGGGGGGGGGAGACCGTGTCCATGATCCTGGGTGAGGAGGGGGGGGGGGGGAGACCGTGTCCATGATCCTGGGTGAGGAGGAGGGGGGGGGGGGTGCGGGAGGTGTGTGTATGTGGGAACCCACACACACGTATACACACCCACGCATAAACATACACTTGTAAACATGCACGATCACACATACACAAGCATACACACACACACACACATAGAGACAGAAACACACAGACATAAATACACATTAACACACATTCAGGAATTAGCATTTCACATTTACATTTTAGTCGTTCGGCAGGTGCTCTTTATCCAAACAGCATGTAAAACACACACACACTCTCATACACTGCAAACATTCTCTTGCTTGTCTTGACTCGTTCAACCAGACACTCTGGTTCCCCTTACCCCCCTCCTTCCCTGCCTCCCCTCCCCCCTCCTTGCCTCCCCTCCCCCCTCCTTCCCTCCCCCTGCCTCCCCTCCCCCCTCCTTCCCTCCCCCTGCCTCCCCTCCCCCCTCCTTCCCTCCCCCTGCCTCCCCTCCCCCCTCCTTCCCTCCCCCTGCTTCCCCTCCCCCCTTTCCCTTCCCTGATATTTCCTCTCTTAGCTGTTGATGTTCTGTTGACGTGATCAATCTTTCCCTTTGTTATCCTATCCTCTCTACTCCTTTCCTTTTCCCTTCTCCTCTTCCTTTGCTCTCCTCTTGCTCCTCTCTCCTCCCCCTCCTTCTCTCTCCTCCTCCCCCATCTCCTCTCTCCTGCCCTCCTGTCTTCCTCCTCCTTTCTCCTCTCCTCCTCCACCCCTCCCCGACCTCTCCTCCTCCTCCTCCCTCTCCTCTCCTCCTTCCCTCCTCTCCTCCCCCACCTCTCCTTCCCTCGTCCTCCTCCCTCTCCTCTCCTCCTTCCCTCCTCTCCTCCTTCTCTCCTCTCCTCCTCCCTCTCCTCCTTCCCTTCCCTCCTATCCTCCCTCTCCTCTCCTCCTTCTCTCCTCTCCTCCTTCCCTCCTCCTCCGTCTCCTCTCCTCCTTCCCCCCTCTCCTCCTTCTCTCCTCTCTTCCTCCACCTCTCCTTCCCTCCTCTCTTTCCTCTCTTCACCCTTCTTCCCATCCTCCCATGTTTTAGTTCCTGATTAAATTCCTCAAGTTCAGGAATGTTAAATGTTTCCCACTTTATCTCTTCCTCACACACACACACACACTTATGCACAAGCACACAACAGAAACTATTTGCATGCCACAATGTGTATGTGTTTAGCGATTATGTCTTCCTAGAAAGTGTGTGTGTGTGTGTGTGTGTTCAAGTTCAAGTAAGTACAGCTACATTTAAATTCTTAGTACTGCTCCTGTCAACAGTTTCTGAGCGGGCTAACCTAAATCCTATAGTGTTTGTGTTAGTGTGTTCCCGTGTGTGTTTGGAAACTCTGAGCATGTCCAGACAGACGGAGCTGCATAGTTAAACCGCCACCATACGAAAACACTCTCCTCTCTACTGTCTCCTCCCCTCTCCCTCCCCCTCTCCCTTCTCCCTCCTCTCCTCTCCTCTCTACTGTCTCCTCCCTCCTCTCCTCCCCTCCCCTCTCCCTCCTCTTCTCTCTTTCCTCTCCCCCCTCCCTCCTCTTCTCTCTCTCCTCCTCCCTCCTCCCCTCCCCTCTCCCTCCTCTTCTCTCTCTCCTCTCCCTCCTCCCTCCTCTCCTTCCCTCCTCTCCTCTCCCTCCTCTCCCTCCTCTTCTCTCCCTCCTCCCTCCTCTCCTCTCTCTCCTCTCCTGTGTGTCCGAGTGTGTGCGGTTGTTTTACTGTCCTTGCACATTCTTTCAGTATCCTTGTTTCGCATGAATTTGTGTGCATGAAAATCCATGTTTTGTGTGTGTGAGAGAATTCCTGAGCTGTTACATTGTGTAATTAGGTATTATCATAATGAAATCTGATCCAAAAGACCAACCACAAACCACACACTGAAATGTGTGCGTGTGTGTTACAGCACAGTTACAATCTCTCCCTCCCTCTCTCTCCTATCCCCACTCTTTCCTCTCTTCAACTCCTTCAAACCTCCTTCCTGCTCTCTTTTCCTCCCTCCCTTTCTTTGTGCCTTTCCTCTTCTTCTCCCTCCCTCCCCTCCCTTCCTTCCTTCCTCTCTCACCATTCCCTCGTCCTCCTCTCCTCTTGCTCTCTCTCCCTCCTCCCATCTCCTCCTCTCCCTCCTCCAGGATGCTTCGTGGTGTGCTGGACCCCAGGGCTGGTGGTCCTCCTGCTGGACGGGCTGGGCTGTGACTCCTGCCAGGTGCTGCGCTACGAGAAGTACAGCCTGGTCCTGGCCGAGTGCAACTCCCTGGTGAACCCCATCATCTACTCCTTCAGGGACAAAGACATGCTCCGCACCTTCCGCAAGATCCTGTGCTGCCTGTGCCGTCGCCCCGGCGACCAGCTGGAGTCCGCCGTCCGCTTTGACACCCTGGAGCACGAGGTACTGTCGGACTCCTCCCACGGCAACCATCGCCACTACAACCATCGCCACGACAACGGCGACAGGGGCGATGGCGGCTACAAAGGCGTCAACGGCAGCGAGCTTGGCCGGTCGGGCGGGGGAGAGTAGGGGGGGGTGTTATCGGAGGGAGGGGGGCGTGGTGGTCACCACGGCAACTTGAGGAAGCTAAATGGATAGACGACATGGGGTGGGGTGGGGGGGGGGCAACATCCAGTGCCTTCACCATGGCAACCAACCACTGACCCAACCTGACACTTGATGCTATAGCTGTCTCCACGACGAAAGGCTGTGACGGGTTAGAGACTTTAGCTGCGCTAACACTTGGGGTGTGCTTGATTTGCGTCTCGCAGCGATCATAAACCAAAGGAACAGGCCTCAGATGTGTGGATTAGAAGTAAATCTAACTCACCTCCGGTGTGTCTGGTCTGAACATGGAGCCCTTATGTGTTTATTACTGCTCCTCTCTCTGGTGCCTGAGATTAGAGAGTGTGTGTGTGTGTGTGTGGTTGGAACATGTTGTGCTGTTTGCCTTGTTTCCTCTGACTAGATTCTCTGGCATGGTAGACACACACAGACACATGTCATGTACACAGACACACACTTATTGACTCATAGGCCTGATGAACTCAGTCATTAATTCTTACATGGAGAAATGTGTGAGAGTTTTTACACTGTACCCACACTCATCATTTATATGTACTCGTCCTGTCACTGACGGTGCATCCCCACGGCAACACTGATATGGGGAGTATTTTAGCAAAGAAAATAATAAATAATATATTTGCTAAATATGCCTGCACACACACCTACACACACACCTGTACACAACACACACACCAACTTTAGTTACAAATTCTTCCACTAGTGGCTAAATCTACAGGATTCTAAAAGTGAATATTGATATTCAGCGACTTAAGGGGTATTGTAATTGTATCTAGCTAATTGTAGATTATCTTAATTTTCAGATTTTTAAGAAATATGATTTATCATGGTGTTCGAGAATACCTGGATCAAACGCTGTTTTTGATTTTATGTTTTCAAATACTTCAAATCTTAAATAAGTATTTGCTTTGGGGCTGGTTATTTGCAAATACTCAAAACAAGACTAGTTAAATAGACCAGTTCAGATCATATAAAAACTTTTTAGCCAGAATTGTAAATAGCATTTTGCCTTTTATCAATGGTTACTGTTGAACTTTTTTGTAAATGTTTTTTTATATTTTTTTTTTTTTTTTTTTTTTTTTACAAAAGAAATATATTGTTGCAGAAAATATTGCCTAAAAGGAATAAATACCACTGATAATTTTTTTCTGTCTCCTGTGTTCGACAATCGCTTAGTCACGTCTGAGTTCTCCTCTCTTTCTCTTCCTTCCTTTGCATGATACTAACATTCTCTCTTCTCATTCCCCTTCTCTTTAATGTTTCCTCGATCTATCCTCCCTGCCTCTCTCCTGCTCTGTTCCCCTCCTCTCCTCTCTTCCCCTACCCCCTCCTCTCTTCCTCACCTCCTCTCCTCTCTGTAGACCTATAAGAGGGAGAGGGAGAAGGAGGAGGATAAGCTCAATGGAACTTCTCTCATTCTGGAAGCCTCACAGGAGCAACTGGACTCTACAGAGAGCTGACACACATGCACGCACGCACACACACTCACACACACCCACGCACACACACTCTCACACACCCACAAGCATACGTACACACACCCACTGTAATTTTTTTAATATTAGTTTGACTGTGTAAATGCTATCAATTGTTCATGTATTGTTGATTGTATGATTTACTTGACAAATATACTTTGAATCAACTTTATTGACAGCTACCGTTCTGACAATAAACAATGTTCCGTGACTCGATACATTCCACAATATCTGGTGCCAGTTCTTCATCGTCATGGTAACGCATCATTTGGACAGTCGCTAGGTCAGGCGAGCACCTCGACCAGAGAGAACCTCTGTCTGGGAGGAGAATAGTTCAGGACGCTGTCAAACACTCCCTTTCCTCCCTTCTCCTTCTTCTTCTCTTTCTTCTTCTGTTCCCTCCCCAGGTTTCTCCATGACTTTGACTCCTTCTTAGAGGTGTTCAACGACAGCTTCTTGATTGACAGGGGGCCCTTCCTGTCCCCGGCCAATGAGAACCTCTTCTGGCTAAGCCCCTCCTTCTTGAAGGGCTCCAGGTGAAGTTTGTCCAGAAGTGTGCTGTTCCTCTTCTTCTTCTGGGGGGGTTTCTGAAGGGACAGCGCCCACTTGAGGCTGTTCCAGGTGGTGCTCGGGACCGGCTCTTCTTTCTTCCTCCCCCCCAATGTGATTCCCTTAGAGGTGCCCCCACCCTTAGAGGTGCCCCCACCCATAACCACGAGCTCCCTCACTCCTCTTTCTTACTCTTCCTCCTCTCTCTCTTCCTCCCTTCCTCACTTCTTCTCTCCCTCTTTCCCAGTCTCTCTTCCTCTCGGTTAGTCAGGTGTGGATCTGCTACAAAAGTAGAACAAGGTTCAGTTGAAGAACAACAACAGTTCAATACCACACACAGTTTCTCACAACACACTGACGGCTTTCACTTCCTGAACAGAACACACACGTTTACTCACCATGCACTTGGTTTGTTGTCTCGTCTGTGTGTGTGAGAGAGTGTTGTTTTCTAGAACTTGTGTTCTAGTACTTGTGTTCTAGAAAGGGGGAGGAACCACATCAGTTGAGAGATCACCTGGCTGTGACACTTACACACACACACACAAACACTTACACACCCACATCCACACACACACACAATCAGTTTCTGTAAGTGCAGACTGGTTCTACTACATTCATGGTAAGTTACACCATCCCTCCTTCTCCATTGCTCTCTCTGCCTCCCTCTCCCTTGCTCTCTCTCCGACTCTCTCCCTTTCCCCTCCCTCTCTCTCAGAACTGCCTTTTTTTTTACCAGATCAGAAAAATCCAGTATTTTTATTATTTTACATTTAGCAGACACTCTTATCCAGAGCGACTTACAGTAGTACAGGGACATTCCCCCCGAGGCAAGTAAGGTAAAGTGCCTTACCCAAGGACACAACATCATTTTGCACGGCTGGGAATCTAACCGGCTACCTTCTGATTCCCTAACCGCTCAGCCACCTGACTCTATTTTCACAACATTCTTAGCTATACAACAACTACGGTATTCTTTCTTTTAACAATTGTTTAAAAAGTTGTTTTTAACAATCATTATAATACTTTTGAATATTTTCGCTCATCTTGTATTGCATATAAAAATACTAATAATTTATAATAATTTAAATAATTTTCGCATTTGCGAGGAGGAAGGAGGAGAGAATTCCCCGTGTCAAACTCAAAAGCCCGCCCATGTCTGGGACTCCCGTCTCGCTCTCGTCAGCCATTGGTCGCTGGGCATTTGATTGACATCCTCAAAGCTTGAAACAAATTCGGTCAATGAGAAGCAGCGGCGGTGCTGAGGCTGCAGGCAACGGTGCGCGCTACACGCCCCGGCTGAACGGAAACGCTTGCGGCTTACTGCATGCACCGTTATGGACAATACGATGGATTGGAAGAAGATAGATTGAAATAGAGTATACATCATATGTTACTGTCAATGACGGTCTTAGCTAAATATAACATCAGTTTGCCAGTCATGGATGAAAATGATGTGCTATCGATAACGGAACGCCTAAAATCCAGGAGCTTTGTCGCGTAAACCGCCTACTCAGTTCAGCAATGCAACCGTGACATTTTGAATGTTGTACTATTTATTTTATCCGCTTTAGAAGGCGTATTTTTTGTAGCAATTGACACTCCTCGTCCCCTCCCATCCTCCGGTAGCCTCCGGAGAGGACAGGCAGGGAGATGGTGGATGCTAATGCGATGAAGAAGACGTTCACGGTACCGGAGATAAAACCTTTGGACCAGTACGACTTCAACCGAGCCAAGGTGTGCGCGAGTGTCCGATGGCTGCTGGCAAAGTCCTACGGGTCTGCAGGTGAGCTATAGGCCCCGCGAGACACGCTTTTGAAATCATTCTGTAACGATTTCGCCGGCGTGTGAAGGGAGCAGAGAATTGCGCCTAGGCCGAACGTGCGCGCGGCTGCTCGGGTGTGGCGCTTATTGAACACATTGGACTAGATCAATATATCGCCGTGAATCCGTGAGATGGTTTACTTTGTTCTACTGTCGGAACTGGATGATCGTTAATTGATGACATCATGACGAATAATCTGCAGCCTCTCATTCTCTGTCGGCACACGTCATCAAACCCAAAATATACATGTTTCATATGGATTTGGAGTGACGGTTCCGTGGAGAAGGGCTGATACAGTAGTCGAATGTGTCAGCGTGTATAGGGCGGTCGGTTGCCGTTAAAACACAGGAGACAGACTCCATGGTGACGGTTTTAGACTGATCAGTAGTGTTACGCACTCTAACTGGTCCAGTCCCGGTCCAAACCTCTGCATGCGCACACGCAGTGTGTGTGTAAACCTCTGCATGCGCACACGCAGAGTGTGTGTGTGTGTGCGCGCGCTCATGAGCATCGCAGCCTGTGAAGGTGACACAGCGATGGTGCCGCACAAATGAAAAATAAAAAGCAAAGAGAAGTAAAATGTTAAACAGGATGCAGTTTCCCTAAGTAGAGCGTATAGCTACATAATTTTTTTCTCTCTATCTCGATCTCAGGTATTTCTCATTTGAGAATTTCAAAGATGGGGAGGTGAAAAGGGGGGAGGAGGAAGGTACGTTTCAATAGCGATTCTCTTGGTTATCGGTACCGGAACACGCCCCCTCATTTAATTTTAATGGTTGACGGACAGACGGAACAGCGAAGGACTGACTTCAAACTGCAAACACGGCAGTTATCCCTGGATAGATAACATCTCCCGGGAGCGCGTGCTGTTGTAGCCTACCTTAGCATGTGCTGCACGCGCAATAGAATGATACGGTCCCGTGCTTGGCGATTTCTACTTTCTGAATAGGAATACGTCTTTCTAGAGGGAAATAGTTCCGAGTTTAACAAATATTCTTACTGGCTCTGATACTGATACTCATTCCTTAAGTGTTGAGGCGTTGACATTGACTGTTAAATGACTTGAGGAATCAATACAAACAGCTGGTTGACTCTCTCTCGCCTCAAGAGACCCTCCCTCCGTTCTTCCCTCTCTCTATCCTTCCTCCCTTCATCTGTCCTGTCTCAAGTTGATGACCTGAGTGGCAGCCAGCTCAGAGGTCAGGAAGAAGTCATCGTGGTACAGCAGGTCTTCTAGACAGGGTCTCTCACTAACATCAACCTTATTTCAGAATTACGTTTTGGTCATTTTGCAGTGTTTGGTTACAATGTATAAGGGAAAGCTTTGTTATGTTATCTTACATGCTCTTATGTTTCTTCCCATTGGCACTTATTTGCTTTTCACAATGTATGCTTCATGTATTGGCTACCTGCAATGTTTTGGGGCTATCTTGTTGTTTATGATCATTGACCTATGCACTTTTTGTAAAGCTCTCTCTTTGAAGTCGCTTTGGATAAAAGCATCTGCTAAATGAATAAATGTAAATAAGATGTCATGCTGAGCTAGCCTCGTTAGCTTGACAAGCCATAACTGGCATTAGATTAGCGCTGTGCTAAGCGGGTTAGCCAGGCCCAACTCTGCAGTCTAGTCTCATTCTGTCTCATTCTGTCTTTACTGGGATGGAATGGCTGAAGTCTCTTACGCCGTTCCCTTGACGACAACAGCTCCGAGCATTCTATCTGTAGAGTGAATGGAGAAAGTTAAACTGGGTTTGGGGTTTGGGGTTTGGATCGAACTGGCAACCTTCAGATTACTAGCCCTATTCCCATGAATGATAGTTAAAGAGGGATATAGAGAGGGATATAGAGAGGGATATAGAGAGGGATATAGAGAGGGATATAGTGAGGAATATAGAGAGGGATATAGAGAGGGATATAGAGAGGGATATAGTGAGGAATGTAGAGAGGGATATAGAGAGGGATATAGAGAGGGATATAGAGAGGGATATAGAGAGGGATATAGTGAGGAATATAGAGAGGGATATAGAGAGGGATATAGAGAGGGATATAGAGAGGGATATAGAGAGGGATATAGGGAGGGATATAGGGAGGGATATAGGGAGGGATATAGAGAGGGATATAGAGAGGGATATAGAGAGGGATATAGGGAGGGATATAGAGAGGGATATAGAGAGGGATATAGTGAGGAATATAGAGAGGGATATAGAGAGGGATATAGGGAGGGATATAGAGAGGGATATAGTGAGGAATATAGAGAGGGATATAGAGAGGGATATAGAGAGGGATATAGAGAGGGATATAGGGAGGGATATAGAGAGGGATATAGTGAGGAATATAGAGAGGGATATAGAGAGGGATATAGAGAGGGATATAGGGAGGGATATAGTGAGGGATATAGAGAGGGATATAGGGAGGGATATAGAGAGGGATATAGAGAGGGATATAGAGAGGGATATAGAGAGGGATATAGGGAGGGATATAGAGAGGGATAGAGGGATATTCAGCTCATATTATTTCCTGACTGCTTGAGCAGTCAAGACTGAGAGGAATATGGGTCACTGATAGAAGTGAGTCTGTGTGTGTGACACTTTCACAGTGTGTAGTGTATACTTGAACTGTTGCATGTAAAAGCCCTTGACCTCCAAGCCAAGACCTGGCAATATGCACACACACACTTTTGCTGAGCAGCTCATGCAGATGATAAGATCATGTCTTTCCTAAAAGGATGAAGAAAGAGAGAGAGTGAAGAGAGAGAGAGAGAGTGAAGAGACAGAGAGAGTAAAGAGATGAAGAGAGAGAGAGTGAAGAGAGAGAGAGATGAAGAAAGAGAGAGAGTGAAGAAGAGAGAGAGTGGTTCTGAGCGTGTCTCTCCCCTCTCTTGTAGAGAACGTTCCGGCAGATCTCCGGGAGCCGGTGCTGATTGGCCAGGAGCTCCAGGCTGGCGTGAGTGTGTTGCTGCTCTCCCCCGACCTCTACTGGAGGGCCCACAGCCAGCTGCACCTGCGCGGGGCCTCCCAGGGCGTGGTGCAGGGGCCAGGCGGGGTCTCCCAGGGCCCAGGGCAGGGGCCAGGCGGGGTCTCCCAGGGCCCGGGGCCAGGCGGGGTCTCCCAGGGCCCGGGGCAGGGGCCAGGCGGGGTCTCCCAGGGCGTGGTGCAGGGGGGCCATGCGACGCTGCTGCAGCTGCTAGCCTCCAGAGGCCATGCCCCCCGTGACCAGGACAGGCCTGTCACCGTGGAGGACCTGCAACACACGCCAATCAAGACGGTGCGTGTGAGAGAGTGAGAGAGTGTGTGTGAGAGTGTGTGAGTGAGAGTGTGTGTGTGAGAGTGTGTGAGTGTTTGAGAGTGTGTGCTCACTGAACCTCTCCCTCCTTGTGGTTGCAGCGAGCTCACCTGGCCCTGATTGACGCGCTGATGTCATTGGCTGCCATGGAGACGGTGGGCAGGGTTAAGATGGCAGCGGAAGCGGAGCAGATAGGGGGCGGGGCTCCATGGGAGAACGCCCTCCTCTTCTGGGTCAACCGGGTAACCCCCCCCTCCTTCTAGAACACCCTCCCATTCCAGAACACCCAACCTCTTCTAGAACACCCCTTCCACTTCTACAATAACTCATTGTATTATAACAATACATACAATCTACTTAGAGCTACATTGGGTGTGTATATGTGTGTGTTTGTGTGCAGCTGAACCAGAGATTGAGGGAGAGCACAGAGGATGATGATGACAAGACTCAGACCTGCACTGACCTCCAGCCTGTCCAGCCTGCGGTGAGCACACACACACACTCACACACACACACAAACACACACTCTCTCACACACACACACACACACACACACACACACACTCACACACACACCTGCACGCACACACACACTCTCACACACACGCGCGTGCACACACACACACAGCTATTTTTTCTGCTTCTATTTCTTCAGCAACTAACATTTCCCTCCCCCCTTCTCTGTCTCTCTCTCCTTCTTTCTGTCATCCCTCGCTTCTGTCTGACAGTGTCCCAACCGCTGGTACTGGAAACTGGTCCCTGTAAGTCCTCCTCAACTCTGCCTCTCTCTCTCTCTCTCTCTCTCTCTCAATTCTTCCCTCGCTCCCTCTCTTTTTCCTGTCTCTCACACCAAGTGTCTTAGTGCTGTGTCTTAGAGATATGTCCAGATGAACTTTCACCCTATGAGGTTGCGGTAACTCAGTTTTACATGTCTATCCTCCAAACAGCTTCCTCCAAACGTTCACTCTCTTTACAGGCATCATGGTGTGTAAAGACCCTCCTCCTTCAAACCCTCTCCTTCTCCCTCCTTCCTCTCCTCCTCCTTCCTCTCCTCCCTCCTCTGTCATGTGACTGTGTGTTGCTGTGTGACGGTGCCCATGGCGATGGCTGGCACTGACCTCTGTGCAACCTCTCTCTCTCCCTCCTTCCCTGTCTCCCCTTCCCTCTCTCTCTCTCTCTCTCTCTCTCTCTCTCTCTCTCATCTCTCTCTCTCTCTCTCTCTCTCTCTCTCTCTCTCTCTCTCTCTCTCTCTCTCTCAATTCTTCCCTCGCTCCCTCTCTTTTTCCTTTTCTCGGTTTCTCCCTCTCTCTCCTTCCCACCCTCTCTCTCTCTCTTTCTCTGCCACTCTTACCCAGCATGCCATCGCTTTTTGTTTGAAGGAGTCGGGGAACAAACCGCCTGTGGTAAAGTATATAATCTCTCCTCTCTCTCTCTCTCTCTCTCTCTCTCTCTCTCTCTCTCTCTCTCTCTCTCTCTCTCTCTCTCTCTCTCTCTCTCTCTCTCTCTCTCTCTCTCTCTCTCTCTCCCCTCTCTCTCTCTCTGTCTCTCTCTGTCTCTCTCTGTCTCTCTCTCTCCCTCTCTCTCTGCCTGGCTGTCTCCTGGCTGAATCTCTGGATGATTCTCTGTGTCTCCTGGCTGGTCTCCACTCCAACACAGAACTGGATGGACTTCCTTTGCTTCCTTTCTTTTCATCCCTTTCTCCTTCCGTTCTTAAATTCTTCTTTTGTATTAACTTTTCCTTCATAT